>NC_045435.1:89826009-89895953 GCF_002776525.5 Piliocolobus tephrosceles | reverse complement strand
AAAAAAAAAAAAAAAAAAAAAAAAAAAAAAAGAATATAGAGATGTCAGTAGAGCCCAGAAGACGGCTTTTGTCCCAAGGCCCTTTGTCAAACCCAGCAAAACTGAGCTTCAGTTTTCAGGAGACAAAAGACAAAAACCCCGGGCCTAACTAAGGGGAGGAGCCTCAGAGTAGACACCCTACGAAAAGTTATACCTTCAAAAAATGACCACACCCTCAGAATGAGGGTGAACTGGAAGCACTCTCGTATGAACTCACAACATGACTTCACACTGGGTGGTTCAAAAAATCTGAGCCAAGGATGGATGTGGTTTAAAGTGGTGCTGGGATATTCACAATAGCAAAGACATGGAATCAGCCTAAATACCCATCAATGATAGACTGGATAAAGAACATGTGGTACATATATACCGTGGAATACTATGCAGCCATAAAAAAAGAACACAATCATGTCCTTTGCAGGGACGTGGTTGGAGCTGGAGGCCATTATCCTTGGCAACCTAATGCAGGAACAGAAAACCGAACACCGCATGTTCTCACTTATAAGCGGAGCTAAATGATGAGAACTCATAAACACAAAGAAGGGAACAGACACTGGAGCCTACTTGACGGGGGAGGGTAGGAGGAGGGAGAGGATCAAGAAAAACAACTAATAGGTACTAGACTCAAAACTTGGGTGATGAAATAATCTGCACACAAACCCTTATGACACAAGTTTACCTGTGTAACAAACCTGAACTTGTACCCCTGAACTTAAAAGGTAAAAATAAGTAAATAAATAAAGTGATGCTGGGTTGGTCGTACCTGCAGGCACCTGGCTGAAGCAAATGTAGATTCTGTCTGGAGGAACCTATCTTTCAAGCCACACTTTAGAGTAGTCCTACAATTAACACTCTAAGGGGCATGTCCTGGCTACTCAAAACATTGCACACCACACAAGGAAGTTGAGGCACCATGAGCAAATGTCAGCCAGCAAAAAAACTGGGAGCAGGCAGAGCCTTTGAGGCTTGAGATACAGGAATGACCACAGGGATGCTTTAACATGCCTGTGAGGGCACTCTGTCTTAGGTTTGCTGGTGGGTACATGAATGTTTCTAATGTTATTCTTTATTCTCCATATATGTTTTATAAATATCCTTTTGTCTATTCAATACAGAGTAAAAGCAATTAAAAATCATAACAATGTCAATTCTCCTTACATTAATCTCGCAAAGCAATTCCAATTAAAAAGCCAGCAGGGTGCCAGGCGCGGTGGCTCAAGCCTGTAATCCCAGCACTTTGGGAGGCCGAGACGGGCGGATCACAAGGTCAGGAGATCGAGACCATCCTGAGTAACACAGTGAAACCCCATCTCTACTGAAAAAATACAAAACACTAGCCGGGCGAGGTGGCGGGAGCCTGTAGTCCCAGCTACTCGGGAGGCTGAGGCAGGAGAATGGCGTGAACCCGGGAGGCGGAGCTTGCAGTGAGCTGAGATCTGGCCACTGCACTCCAGCCTGGGCGACAGAGCGAGACTCCGTCTCAAAAAAAAAAAAAAAAAAAAAGCCAGCAGGGTTTTCTCAGGAACTTGACAATCTGATTCTAAAATTGATATTGAAGGATAATAGTCCTTAAATTCTAGGATGGTTTTGAGAAAGGAGAGAAAATTGGAGAGTCAGGTTGGGGGCAGATTTGACCTACCAGATAGTTACACATATTTTAAAGCTATAATTATAGAAATATAATTAAAGACAAGAAAGCTATAATTATAGAAATAGTGGGGTACTGGCATAGAAACAAAAAAATAGCCCAGTGAGGGCCATGGAGAGCCTGTAACCTGATGCCTACCCAGGAGGACACTTGACACACTTTACACAAAGCATCACGTCTGCAGGAAATTAGGGCTCTGCAGTAGATGGTGGCAACATTGGCTCACCAGAAGGAGAAAGGAAGTTGTATCCCACCATAACAAAACTTCAGAGGAATTAAAACTCTGAATGTGAAAAGTAAAAATGATAAAGCTAATTAAAACATATAGGACCAGCACAGTGGCTCACACCTGTAATCCCAACACTCTGGGAGGCCAAGGTAGGAGGATCACTCGAGCCCAGGAGTTCAAGACCAGCCTGGTCAACATAGTGAGACTCTGTCTTCACAAAAATAAAATTAGCCAGGCATGGTGGCACATACCTTAGTCCCTGCTACTCTGGAGGCTAAGGCGGGAGGATTGCTTGAGCCCAGGATTTCCAGGCTGTAGCGAGCCATGATCATGCCACTGCCCTCCAGCCTGGACAACAGAGCCAGACCCTGTCTCTAAAATAAAAAATAAAACCGAAACCAAAATGCATATAGGACCATGTTTTTATGACTTGGGATGAAGCATATTTTTAAAAATAAGATTCAAAACCCACAAACCGCTGGGTGCAGTGGCTCACACAGGTAATCCCACCGCTTTGGGAGGCTGGGGTGGGAGGATCGCTCGAGTCCAGGAGTTCAAGATCAAGCTAGGCAACATAGTGACACCCCATGACTACAAAAAATTTAAAAACTAGTTACTCAGGAGGCTGAGGTGGGAGGATCGCTTGAGCCCAGGTTGAGGCTACAGTGAACCATATCACGCCACTGCGCTCTAGCCTGGGTAACAGAGCAAGACTCTGTCTCAAAAAAAAACAAAAAACAAAAAACAAAACTCACAAACCTGAAGAAATGTGTTAGGCTTGATACATCAAAACTAAGGTTATCTGTTCAGTAAAGGATACCAAATCTCACTGAAGATTGATGAATTAAGATAGGGCTCTGTCCAAAACCAACCAGAGGTCAATATTGAACATATCTAAAGAGCTCTTGAAAATAACAAGCAGAGTGAGCTGGGGGGAGATGTGAGGCTCCCATGGCCTCACCATGGAGATTAGGCCAGGCCAGCTTCCTGATCTCCTGGCAGGGCAGGGAACGCTATCCTCAGGAGCACCAGAGATTGGGGGATGGGGGCTCCTGAAGTGAGGTTTAAATTTAAACAGAAACTTTTAATGGGACAAGGCATTTCATAACTGAAAGTGACTAAAAATTATGAACTCTGCCCAAAATGACATTTGGGGAAGGAAGGAATATTTGACGTAGGATATGTGGGGGCAATTATTTGAAAGAATAAAACCATTTAATGTGAATACCTTAACAAATTCAGACGCCTCAGTAAACAATTACAGGAGGAGATACGCAGCATAATATAATTTATACCAACTAAACACACACAGCAACACTATGCATTCTTCAAAGACACAGATATCTTTAATTACACTTTATTATGATTATGATTATGATTATTTGAGATGGAGTCTTGCTCTGTCTCCCAGGCTGGAGTGCAGTGGCATGATCTCGGCTCACTGCAATCTCCACCTCCTGGGTTCAAGCGATTCTCCTGTCTTGTCTCAGCCTCCCGAGTAACTGGGATTACAGGCACCTGCCACCACGCCCAGCTAATTTTTATTTTTTTAATAGAGACGGGGTTTTGCCATGTTGGCCAAGCTGGTCTCGAACTCCTGACCTCAGGTGATCCACCCACCTTGGCCTCCCAAAGTGCTGGGATCACAGGCATGAGCCACTGTGCCTGGCCTAATTACACATATTAGACAGATTTGAGTTGATGTTCTTTTGCGGGGAAGGGCAAATGGAAGATGAAGGAGAAAATGAAGCCAGTGATAATCACACCAGCAATGATAGCGTGAGGACCCTTGCCTGAGATAGGACTGATGGGACTGTAGGGGCCCACAGAAAGCAAGAACATGAGAGAAGCAGAGAGAGAGATCCACTGTAGGTAAGCAATCTCACGTCAGTGAAATAAAACCAGAGTTCAGAAACAAAATGTGATTCACTCCATCAACAGAAAAAATAACTTTCAAAACGTTAAAGTAAAAACAAAATCTACAATTAGAATGTAGAGTAATGAGAACGTCACATATTGCACAGGATGTGGGCCTAACTGCACACAGATTGTCCTGGTCTAAAGTACTTTTAATATCAAACAAGAGAGAATAAAAATAAATTATTTGTTATTATCATCAATTATCACTGCACATTCAGCTCAAGACACTTGAAAAGGAATTAATAAAGACAAAAAGAGGACAGTTCATGTGTTACAAAGCAGAAAACTCATAGACTTGAGAAATAAAAATCAATCGCTTATTCTTAAAAAACAACAAGGCTGGGCACAGTGGCTGACGTCTGTAATCCCAGCACTTTGGGAGACTAAGGCAGGAGGATTACTTGAGCTCAGGAGTTCCAGACCAGCCTGGGCAAAACAGTGAAATCCTGTCTCTACAAGAAATTTAAAAAACTAGCTGGGCATAGTGGCACACGCCTGTAGTCCCAGCTTCTCAGGAGGCTGAGGCAGAAGGATTGCTTGAGGCCGTTGAATTCAAGGTAACAGTGAGCTATGATCACAGCACTGCACTCTAGCCTGGGCAACAGAGTGAGACCCTGTTTCAAACAAAACAACAACAAGAACAACAAAACAGATAAGCACTTTGTGACTCTTACCAAGCAAAACAGAAAGAGAAGGAAAAATGGAAACACTTCATGGTTTGAGTAGAAAAGAAACTAGAACACATCCAGGGAAAATACACTTTCTCAGAATCTCAAGACTGTTGACAATTTCCTCTTTGTGGATTTACACTCTGGATGAAATGACCTTTTTCTATGAAACAGAAATCATTTAAACAAATTTAAAGAGTGACAGAAAGCCCGACAAGTCCAATAACTATGGGCAAAACAACTTAAAATATTCCCCAAGAGCAACCACTCAAAGGAAAACAGGCCTATGTGGTTTCATAGGCAACTGCTATCCAGCGTTCAAGGAGGAGATAATTTGTGTTATTTCAAATGTTCCAGAACATGAACAAATATTTTTCAAGTGAAGCATCGTCCTGATACTATCATTTGACAAAGGGGTGCCTTTCTCTACATACCTTAAAGTGGAGCCCAGCGTCACTGGAGGAAAAAGTAAAAAGGTTGTGTGCATTGTGCTGTGTGGACTGTGCCATGTGGTACTATTTGTTCCCCAGGGCCCAGACCTTTCTTAAGCTCAGTGTTATCCATGTCTGGCCCAGAGCCCGGCATACGGTGTCTGTTGAATGAATAAATAAATGAAAGCATGCTCCACAAAAAGATATTAGGAATCTGAATCCAACAGATGAATGAAACAAAAGTACACCATAAGCAGGGAGGAATGATCTCGGAATGCAGGGCGCATGGACGTGAGGAATCTGTTCAGGGAACAGACTCGGCATCCTGAAAGCAGAGTCAGAAAACACATGTATAAAGGAGAACGTTCTTTCCTGAAATCAAATGCCGTGGCCTCACAGAAAGGAATGACTCTCCCCTCAACAGATGACAGGCCAGATTGGCACCATGGCATGCTTCAGGGTAAAGTGTAAGAAGCACTTCCATGAATACGGGCAGTGAGAGAAAACACAGCTATGACTCTAGGTTGTTTTGGGGAGAAAGGGGGACTCAAAACAATGAAAAAAGTGAAACACAAATAAAAGAGAAAGAGGTGAAATCATTACTAATTACAAGTCATATGAACGTAGGCCTAGAAAGCCCAAGAGTCCACTAAAAATTCTTCGATATAATAAAAGAGTCAAGCAAGATGAACTCCCAGATGTCTTCAACAAGAGGAGGAGTCTGGAGGATGGAAATGAAGAAAAGCGAAAATGCAGGAAGTCTCTGGCTCCCTGCTAAGGAGGCTGTAGACACTGATTAACTACGTGATAATTCAATTTTAAATATATACGTGGAAAATAAGAGGTGACCAATAGCAGAAGGAAATGTACATACGTAACTTCTAAACCGCTAAAGGATAAAAATAGAGTGAAGAAAAAAAATCAAACCAAAATGTAAGGTGAGGGAACAAAAAAAAAAATCCCCAATCTTCTTGGTAAATAGATTAAAGAACAATCTCTCAGATGTGTTGAAAAATAATGGCAGCCAACTTTGTGTTGTTTACAAGAGATACATCTAAAACTAAATGACACACTGTCTCGTGGGAAATAATAATTTTTCTGGAATACTGTTCTAAACATTTGCAATTACACAAGAAAAAGAAATGAGGAAGACTTACAGGATTTTATTTTAGGAAAGAACGCTCAGCTTTATAAATGTGTTTTCTGACTGCATGCTCTAACTCAATTTGCAGTCAGTTCCCTGAACAGATTCCTCATGCCATGTACATACACATTGGCAGGTGGTATGTCTGTGGCCCACTCAATTGAAGAGAATCAGCTAGGTCCAGGAAGGTTGCTGATTACAAAGTAAATACACAAAAATCTAAAATAAAAAACAGAAAATACGACAAAAGAAAATATACCAGGCTGGGCACAATGGCTCATGTAATCCCAACACTTTGGGAGGCTGAGGAGGGCGGATTACCTGAGGTCAGGAGTTCGAGACCAGCCTGACCAACATGGTGGAACTCTATCTCTATTAAAAATACCAAAACTTAGCTGGGCATGGTGGCACACATCTGTAATCCCAGGTACTCGGGAGACTGAGACAGGAGAGTCGCTTGAACCCGGGAGTCGGAGGTTGCAGTGAGCTGAGATCGTGCCACCGCACTGTAGCCTGGGGCCACAGAGCAAGACTCTGTCTGAAAATAATGAATTCATTAAATATATATATATATACACACACCACTCACAATAAGGACATAATATATAATATTTAGGAATAGACTCAGGAAGCAGCATGCAGTAACTACATGGAGAAAGCTACAAACTCCTGCTCTACAGACATAAAGAAATAGCGCAAAATAAAAAGTCATTATTTCCCTAAAAGGATCTATTAATTTCACCAAAATCCCCATGTGATTTTCTTTTTGACAACTTTATTCTAAGACTGTGGAAAGGAACGTGGGAGAACAGCAGGTAAATTCTTTAAAAGATGGAGAATGAAAGAGAACTTGCATTACCACATAAAAAAGAATTCTAAAGCTACAATAATTTTCAGAGTGGTGGTAGCATAGAGATGTAAATGGTAGGAAGACACCAAAATAGGGTGGGAATTTAGAATATGATAAACGGGGCATTTCTGATTCATAGCCAAAAAAAAAAAAAAAAACAAGTATTCAACAAAGTATTTTTATATAGCAGGCTACCCATTTGGAGAAAAATAATACTGAATTTCCTCTCTCAATCATCCAGATGAATAAAAATTTAAAGTATTTAAAGAAAAGAAATAGAAAATGATGAGTAAATAATTTTATAATCTTAGGATAGGAAAGATATTTCTTTGTTGTTGTTGTTGTTGTTGTTTGAGTCTTGCTCTGTCGCCCAGGCTGGAGTGCAGTGGCGCGATCTCGGCTCACTGCAAGCTCCGCCTCCCAGGTTCACGCCATTCTCCTGCCTCAGCCTCCTGAGTAGCTGCGACTACAGGCGTCAGCCAACACCCCCGGTTAATTTTTTTTTTTTTGGTGTTTTTAGTAGAGACGGGGTTTCACCGTGTTAGCCAGGATGGTCTCGATCTCCCAACCTCATGATCCGCCCACCTCGGCCTCACAAAGAGACTGGGGTTTCACCGTGTTAGCCAGGATGGTCTTGATCTCCTGACATCGTGATCCGCCCACCTCGGCCTCCCAAAGTGCTGGGATTGCAGGCGTAAGCCACTGCACCCGGCCAGGATAGGAAGAAAAAAAACCCTAAAATCATGGAGGAAAATAATGATAGATATAAACACATAAAAATTTTACATAACCTTATGGGAAAAAAAAAAGTACACCAGAAAAAAGGGTAAATGAGGTACAAATAGGGTAAAACATTGTAAAGCATTTTACAATGGGTTAAAACTTCCAGTACCCAAAGTTTTGGGGTAGATTTGTGTTCTGAAATAATTTAAGACTTTCAGAAAAGTTGCAAGTATAATATTTTACCCAGATTCACTAATTTTGATGTTTTACCGTATGTTTTATGCTATGTCTCCAAATGTATGTATACATATACATGTATATATAAATGCTTATGAGCCATTAGAAAGTAAGCTGAAAAAGACACATTGCTCCTTTACCACTAGTTACTACAGAATAGAATATCCAGAGTTTTTATAAATCAACAAAAACAAAAGTAGTTTAATAGATGAACATGGGCAAAGGACATTGAAAAGTGTAAATGGTACACTAAAAGAAGCAAGCATTTTATTTGGACTTCCTTTGTTCTTTTAAAATTGATTTAGAAGGTGAGTTTCTTCCTTGACCCCGGGTAAAACCTTGGGCAGAACCTGAACATTTTGCCTGCTGTGGTTAACGTAATTGCAATTGCCATGATTATACCAAGTGTCATATGAACATTTCACTTCAGAAATCAGAATATTCATTTCCATGTAATAATCACAACGTTAGACTTGATTTAAAGTAAAACTTCTCCCCATTGGCATCAGGGCTTTGGCAAGTAGGAGGCTTCCCTCCCTCTAGCTTCCACTCCTCCTACCCCCATCTTACTAACCGGATCTTCCTAACCTGCCAGGGTAACAGCAGCAGAGTGAAGGGGAAAGAACTGTCTTAAGGCCCCCCAACTCTCCCCTCCAAGCCACTGTGAGCTCCCTGAGCCTGGACAGATTTAGAGCTGACTGTCCCCCTCCCTTGAGGGGTATGCATCAGGCTTTCTGAGTGATCCTGCGGGTACCACTCCCAGTAGACTTGCAGTGTGGAACAGGCACCCCCAGCCTGCTCATCCCTGTTCCCTTAAAGGGAGAAAGGTGAGCTCATAGATGCAGTTCTCTCCAGAGAAATTCTCCTCACAAAATCACCTCCAACCCTACCCTCTGGACCCTTTGATACAGACATGTAGCCAAATATCAGTCACACAACTCTCTTTGAATTCTGATACTGTATTTTGATATCTTTACTGAAACTTCCTACTTATCCTATTACACAAGCAATTTACAGAATTTCTCAATGTCATAAAATTAAAACAAAAACATGATATAAGTTTTAGTCTACCAAAAGGACAAAAGTTAAAATAAAAATAATACCTAATTCTGGTGATGATGCAGGAAAAGTCATTTATCTACTGTTGGTGTTAATATAAATGGATTAAATCTTTGAGAGGCTAATTTGCAAATATCTATTGAAATTTTAAATATATATACAACTGATTTTGTAATTACACTTCTAAAAATTTATTGTAGATAAATGTTTGAACAAATGTGAAAAGGTATTCAATTTTTTTATTCTGGCATAGTAAAAAAAATATTGAAATGAGCTCAAATATCTGTCAATAGAAGAATGGTTAAGTAGATTGTGGCATAGCCACATGAGAAAATTATTATTCATCAGTTAAGGAAGATGGAACATATTTATATGTATAGACGTAGAAAGGAATCCAAGATATCTTTTAAGTAAAAATTTAAAAGTTGGAGAATAAAATTATATAACAGTCCTTTATTAAAAATCAAAACCAGAGGCCGGGTGTGGTGGCTCACACCTGTAATCCCAGCACTTTTGGAGGCCGAAGTGGGTGGATCACCTGAGGTCAGGAGTTTGAGACCAGCCTGACCAACATGGTGACATCCTATCTCTACTAAAAATACAAATTAACTAGGCTTGGTGGCGCATGCCTGTAATCCCAGCTACTTGTGAGGCTGAGGCAGGAGAATCACTTGAACCCAGGATGCGGAAGTGCAGTGAGCCAAGATCGTGACATTGCACTCCATCCTGGGCAACAAGGGCAAAACTCAGTCTCAAAAAAAAAAAGAAAAAAAAATCAAAACCAAAAAAAAAAGAGCTAATGTAGAATTTTATATGTATAGAAAGAAGTGTTAGGAATATAAACCAAACAATTTAGTGTAGAAATTCCTAGGTAATTTGATTATAGGAAAGTCTCATTTTCTAATTTTGCACTTATGTATTACTTTTTAAACAAAATGTGTGCATTTTTTTCAAAATCACAACATATTTTAAAATAAACTAGTGATGATGGAATCACAACAGTGAAAATTTAAGAGATGAATACAAAGTTCAAATCGAAAGTGATTTTATGATCTTAAATGCTTTCAACACAAAACTAGAAAGAGTAAACCTTCTCAGCATATTCCATATAATTGATACCACTTTAGAACTAATTTTAAGACAAGGAAACTGAGGTGGAAATCAATAACAAAAAACCATGCACAGGTCAAAATAAAATCAAAATAGAAATTTTATAAAATATTGTGGCATGAAACTAAAGCCATATTTAGAGGGAAATATGTAGCCTCAAAAATTTACATGGAGAAGGAAGAAAGAACAAAAATAAATTATGTAAGTGTCCAACTGAAAAAACTACCCCTTGTGTTTACACAACCTTGATATATGAGAGAGGTAGGGACATCCAGTGCAGGAAATGACTTTTTCAATAAATAGCATTAGGAAAATTGGTAGTCCACATAAGAAGATAAATAAAAATAGATTCCTATGTTACACCATTCCTAAAATGAATGCCACATGGTTTCAATACGTGAAAACCAAAATTTCCAAACTCTGAGGAAAAAAATATAGGAGAATGTCTTTATGACCTTGGGAAAAGGAATGATTAAATAAGACACAAAAAGCATAAATCAGAGACATGATATATTTGACTAAAATAAAACCTAAATTGCTGTTCAGCAAAGGACAGTACAAACAAAATAAAAAGATAAATGGAAAACTGGGAGAAGATTTTGCAGTATACACAATGAACACAGAATTGTATCCAGAATATTAAAAAATAAAAGAATGAAAAAGGCAAACAATAGTAAAATGTCCAAAGTATATGAATAAGTGATTCATAGAAGAGGAATCACAAATAGTGAATAAGCATAAGAACTGCACAACCACATTAGTAACTGGGGACATGCACATTACAACCGCAACGGGTACTATTTCCCATCCATCGGAATGGAAAACATTTTATAGTCTGACAGTACCAAACACTGGCAAGAAATGGAGCAACGAACTCTCAAATACTGTTGTTAGAATATAAATTAATACAATCACTTTGGAAAACAGTTTGACCATGACTATTAAAGATGAAGGTAAATACAGCCTATGACCCAGCACTACTGTGCAGATACATCTTGCTGAGAAATTGTGGAACATGTACATAGGGAGATGTGTGTGAGAATACTTAGAGCAGCAGCAGAGTTTGTGATATGAAAAAATTGGAAACTCCTTCAATGTTAATAAACAAGAGCTTGGGTAAATTGTGGCATACTCACAAAAGAGAATATTGTAGAGCAGTTGATGCATAAAACCTGCATGTATCCATAAGAATAAATCTCAAAACCAATGTTGAATAGAAGGTGCAAGTGGCACGTGACAGAAGTCTTCATTCTATGCTTGCAGAATGAATGTCACTTATGCAAAACGGGTTCTGCCCACACATGACCCACATCTGGGCATGTAGCTGATGCTCAGAAGTGGTAAACTAACCTGAGAAGGACTGCCATCGCTACCTTCATTGTGGACAGGGACAAGAGTATTTCACCCTTATTTTACAGGCTAAATAAAAGCCCAGGGGAGGGAGATTTTCTTTTCTTTTGTTATTTTACTTCAAGTTTCAGATACATGTGCAGAAGATGCAAGTTTGTTATATACGTATAGTGTGCCATGGTGGTTTGCTGCACCCATCAACCCATGATCTAGGTTTTAAGCCCCACATGCATTAGGTATTTGTCCTGATGCTATCCCTCCCCATGCCCCCGACCCCCGACAGGCCTTGGTGTGTGTTGTTCCCCTCCCTGTGTCCATGTGTTCTCACTGTGCAACTCCCACTTATGAGTGAGAATATGCAGTGGTTAGGTTTCTGTTCCCGTTGTTAGTTTGCTGAAGATGATGACTTCCAGCTTCATCCATGTCCCTGCAAAGGACATAATCTCATTCTTTTTATGGCTGCATAGTATTCCATGGTATATATGTACTACATTTTCTTTATCCAGTCTATCATTGATGGCTATTTGGGTTGGTTCTATGTCTTTGCTATTGTAAATAGTGCTGGAATAAACATACGTGTGCGTGTGTTTTGTTTTTTTTTTTTGTTTTTTGTTTGTTTGTTTTTTGTTTTGAGACAGAGTCTCACTCTGTCACCCAGGCTGGAGTGCAGTAGCACAATCTTGGCTCACTGCAACCTCCACCTCCTGAGTTCAAGCGATTCTCCTGCCTCAGCCTCCCAAGTAGCAGGGATGACAGGTGTGCGCCACCATGCCCAGCTAATTTTTGTATTTTTAGTAGAGACAAGGTTTCACCATGTTGGCCAGGCTGGTCTCCATCTCTTGACCTCGTGATCTGTCTACCTCAGCCTCCCAGGCATGTTTCTTTATAGTAGAATGATTTTTATTACTTTGGGTATATACCCAGTAATGGGATTGCTGGATCAAATGGTATTTAAAAAGTCAAGAAACAGGAGATACTGGCGAGGCTGTGGAGAAATAGGAACACTTTTACACTGTTGGTGGGAATGTAAATTAGTTCAGCCATTGGGGAAGACAGTGTGGCGATGCCTCAAGGATCTAGAACCAGGGGATTTTCATGAGGGGTCCCAGTGCCGTGTGAAAAGAAAATGCAGGACTCGTGAAAGCCTTCTCCTGCCCCACTCCACACGCTCCGCACCTGACAAGTGTCCAAGCCCCATTCAGGGCGGGCACACAGCACATCATTCCCGATGAAGCTCTTCTTGTCCTTCAAGAAGAGGAATTGGTACCGCTGTCTGCAGATGTCATTGTTCACGATCCTCACAGCCACCTCGTGAAGACTGTTGGGAGTACTTGGGGTCACTGAGGAAACAGAGAGCCAGCCTTGTCATCCCCTCAGCTTTTCAGCACATCTCCATCACAGAGTTGTCCATATTTGCTAAGGTGGGAGGGAGGGCCATTTCCTGGGATGGTGATTGATAAAGGTCCCAGCCCACAGTCTAACTTTTGAAAAAGCCCAGCTCATTAAAAAAGACTACACAAAAGTGTCCCAGGGGGCTTGGAGTGGTATCCAGGCACCAAAGGACAAGAGGGGATTTCTCCAGTAATTC
This sequence comes from Piliocolobus tephrosceles, assembly GCF_002776525.5. Classification (NCBI taxonomy): domain Eukaryota; kingdom Metazoa; phylum Chordata; class Mammalia; order Primates; family Cercopithecidae; genus Piliocolobus; species Piliocolobus tephrosceles. The sequence continues at coordinate 89,882,957 of NC_045435.1, read as the reverse complement.
AGGTTCTATGAGGGTGAAGAGCTGAGCTCTGCCTTATGGCCACCGGCAAGATGCCAAGATCCTAGAGTCCCAAGATGGCACCCCCTGGAAAGAGGCCCCCACAAAGTCTCCCAGATTCTAGGACCAAGGAGAGCACCAACAGGGGCCAGAACTCCAGGAATTTGGGGGTACCTCAGGATAACCAGCAAACAAGATGGATAGAGAAGCCTCAATACCTCAGTATGTCCTGAGATCGTGGCCCTCATGCCATTAATGGGAACTCCATTAATAACCAAGAATTCACTTCCTGCAGTGCTGCAGGGTAAGCACTTGGCATTTCATTTAACTTCACTTTGGGAACTGAGGTCCCTGCAGGCCACATGTGTCTTTCCACTGGAGCACTGGGTCTATCTTTGTATCAAGAGGTCGGGAAATGTTTGCTGTCTGAGTGAATGAGTGAATAAAGGAATGAATGAAGGAGCCCGCTGTGTTCTGAAGAGGCTAGTGTCCTGTAACCTCTGCCGGCCTTCACTCACCTTTTTTCCCTGTAGTTCCCCAGCCGATTACCCAGCACATGCTTCCAATGGATGGCTTGAATTTGATGTTGGGGAGGCAGACGGGCTGGACGAGGGGGTTCCACGAGATGGAGTCCCTGAGCTTTAGGAGGGCAATGTCCTGAGACACAAGATTGCTGAAATCCTTATGAATCGCCATGCGAGTGAGCGGGAGTTGAGTGCCGTTTTCTGGGAACTGGTGGACTCCCACCATCACGGAGTACAGGCTGGGGTCCTTGGATCTGCAGGACCATGGGTAGGAGGCAGGTCGCCAATGGTAAGGCCATAAGTAAGGGAGGAGATGGGCCCTGAGCTCAGGACCACCCAGCCAGGCCCCCTGCTCCCAGATCCCTAGATTCACCAGGGACCCCCGAGGCCAGAAAGCAAAGTCCCCAGGCCCCGCTGACTGACCTCTGCAAGCAGTGCGCAGCTGTGAGGACCCACTGGTGGTGGATGAGGGAGCCACTGCAGATGTATGTGCCCAGGAACAGGATGCTCACCTGCCATGGCCACTTGCCTACCTCTACCAGCTTCCCCTTCACCACCCTGCAGGACACGTTGGTCTGACCGCAAGCCTGGAGCCAGGGCCCTAAGGAAAGAGGATCTCAGGCAGCAAAGGGCAGCCCTCACACCCCTGGACACAGCAGATCTGAGACAGAGAGAGCCGCCTTCCAGCCCTGTCATAAGCAGCCACTGCCACATGCACATGTGGGAAGGGGCTTTTTCCACTGCCTCAAAACTGGCAACCAGCCGGGCACAGTGGCTCACACCTATAATCCCCATGGCTCTGACCCATGGCCACCTGCAAGGTGCCAAGACCCTAGAGCCCCAAGATGGCACCCCCTGGAAAGCAGGGCCCCACAAAGCCTCCCAGATTCTAGGACCCAAGGAGAGCACCAACAAGGGCCAGACCTCCAGGAATTCGGGAGTACCTCAGGATAACCAGCAAACAAGGTGGATAGAGAAGCACTTTGGGAGGCCAAGGTGGGTAGATCACTTGAGGTCAGGAGTTCAAGACCAGCCTGGCCAATATGATGAAACCCCAGCTCTACTAAAAATACAAAAATTAGCCTGGCATGGTGGCACATGCCTGTAATCCCAGCTACTCAGGAGGCTGAGGCAGAAGAATCACTCGAACCTGGAAGGTGGAGGTTGCAGTGAGCCGAGATCACACCACTACACTCCAGCCTGGGTGACAGAGCCAGACTCCATCTCAAAAAAACAAACAAAAAAAAAAAGGCAACCAAAGGCCAAGGTCAGCAGGAGGTGCCCCCTATTCTAGAGTTCCCAAACAATGAGGATGAGACAACTCCTCCTGGGCTTGTTATAAGCCATCAGCCAGGACTCATCCCTGCCCATAGTTTACACAGATGGTTGGGGGAGAGAAGCAGAAGAGCAAATCACTGCAGGGGTGAGCTGCCAGCCAGGGGATTGGTGATGGGGCACAAGTTGGCCAGGCTGCCTGTCCCCAGTGAACAGTAATGTCACACTGCACTGCTCCAGGGGCCACCCATGTGACCGTGTGAGGAAGTGAGTAGAGATGCGTGTCCATTCCCTCCTTGACTCTCACTGGCCCCAGCAGCAGGGGTGAGAAGAGAGCAGGCTGCACTGAACCAGGTGTGAGATGGAGATTTTAAATGGGCCCAGTCTGGATTGGCACAGGTACTTACTAACTAAACATCACAAAGGACAAGAAAGGGAGAAAGTCACACCAGTCATCACAGAGCTTTGGAAAGCCCAGGAGGGAGGATGGCTTGAGGCCAGGAGTTCGAGGCCAGCCTAAGTAACACAGTGAGATCTTGTTTCTACAAAAGCAAAATTAATCAGGTGTGGTGGTGCACACCTGTAGTCCCAGCTACTCAGGAGACTGAGGCAGGAGGATCACTTGAGCCCAGGAGTTCAAGGCTACAGTGAACTAGGATTGCACCCTCCATTCCAGCCTGGGTGACAAAGCAAGATCCTGTCTCTAAAAAAAAATTTAATTTCTTTTTTAATATGGAATGCTTCACGAATTTGCATGTCATCCTCTTTTCACCGCCAAAGAGTCTATTGAACACAGGTATTGAATTCTGGCTGCAGCATTCACAAACCACTGAAGCTCTACGAGCCTCAGTTTCCCACTGTGAAATTGGATGCTGATGAAGCTCGCCTCCCAGGGTGTTGCGACCTCACTCAGTCTCAGCTGGGCTGATACAGACTGGGCACTAAGCCTCACTTCCTCATCATTGCAAGATGGAGTCTCCTATGACTGTGCCTCCCAAACAAACTCAATCGTTCCATGGATGTTAGTGTTAGTCTGCTCCTTTTTTTTTTTTTTTTTTTTTTTTTGAGATGGAGTCTCACTTTGTTGCCCAGGTTGGAGTACAATGATGTGATTTCAGCTCACTGCAACCTCCACTTCCCAGGTTCAAGCTGTTCTCATGCCTCAGCCTCCTGAGTAGCTGGGATTACAGATGTGCACCACCATGCCCAGGTAATTTTTGTATTTTTAGTAGAGGCAGGGTTTTGCCATGTTGGCCAGGCTAGTCTCAAACTCCTGGCCTCAAGTGATCCACCTCCTTGGCCTCCCACAGTGCTGGGATTAGAGGCATGAGCCGCTGTGCCCACTGTGTTCCCCCATTTTTATTTATTTATTTATTTATTTTGAGACGGAGTCTCGCTCTGTCGCCCAGGCTGAAGTGCAATGGCCGGATCTCAGCTCACTGCAAGCTCTGCCTCCCGGGTTTACGCCATTCTCCTGCCTCAACCTCCCGAGTAGCTGGGACTACAGGCGCCCGCCACCTTGCCCGGCTAGTTGTTTGTATTTTTTAGTAGAAACGGGGTTTCACCGTGTTAGCCAGGATGGTCTCGATCTCCTGACCTCGTGATCCGCCCGTCTCGGCCTCCCAAAGTGCTGGGATTACAGTCCCCCATTTTTAATAAGGCTCTTCCCTTCTGTGTTCATGGTCACCCTGGAAATTGGAAGTGCCCTGACACCGTTTGGATTCTCAGTCTGCTGAAGATGTACCACCCACCAGGACATGGACACACCAAGGCCCTTCAGGCATGAGGACAGCCAGACACGGGCTCCCAGCAAACAGACCCCTCCAGCCTCTGTCCCATGTCCCTGAAGCTTACCTTCAATATATGGCTGATTCTCTAATCTGGCAGAAGAAAGTGGAGATGTAAGGCCTTGAAGATACCCCGGCCCACAGGCCATGGCAAGCGGGTATCTACTCCTCAATGCTCCTTCTAATGGGATGTGGAGGCAGAGGGGGTGCGGCGCCTCCACTGTGCCAAGATTCTAGAACTCATGGATTGTGTGTTTATGACTGTGGGGAGTAGGCATCTGCCCCAGGGTTGGGGACCTACCTGGCTGTGGCAGTCACAGGACTCTGAGAAGGAGGCAGTGTGGTCATGGCAAGGCCCTGCCAGGGCCACAAGGTGATGCTGCTGTCAGGAACCTCCCTGGAGCGGTACTCCTGGTGCTCGGCCCATGACAGTGCCTCCTGGGCCCAGTTCTCTGCAGTGTACCCCAGCCTTGGCTTTGATGGTGCCCCCAGTGCATAGTTCTGAGCCTGTGACAGTACGACATGCTTGGCTCATGACAGTGCCTGGTGCCTAGCCCATGAGGCACCCTAGTGCCCAGCCCAGGTTTCTTTGTGAACCCCCTCTCATTCCCCCGGAGGTGTGGAAACTGAGGCACTGAGAGGAAGATAACTAGTTCCTGTAGTATGTGGTGTGATTGAGGGGGAACTGGAGGTTTCTTTTTTCCCTCAGAGTCTGTAATTTCTTTACTTTTCTTTCCTTTTTTTTTTTTTTTTTTCAGACAGGGTCTCACTTTGTCACCATGCTGGAGTGTGATGGTGGTGAGATCATAGTTCATTGCAGCCTCCACCTCCCAGGCTCAAGCAATCCTCCTACCTCAGCCTCCTGAGTAGCTAGGACCACAGGTGTGCACCATCATACCTGGCTAATTTTTTAAAAATCTTTTTAGAGACGAGGTCTCACTGTGCTGCCCAGGGTGGTCTCAAGCTCCATGGATTACAAGCATGAGCCACTCTGCCCAGCCCAGGGTCTGTATTTTCAAGAGAAGAGCTCCTGGGCTGAGGAAATCTAGGTATGTTTAACCTGGGAAGGTGGCTTCCTGAGAGGAAGCTGCTTTCACGAATCAGCAGAATGAATGACATCTGGGGACACCTCATGACCACTCCCCTGAGGTCTCCCCTCCCAAGGATCCCAGGCTCCTCACACTGTCCATGCAGGAAGCTCCTGCTCCACCCTGCAGCCAGTGCTGCCAAGGACACGGAGTGACGAGGTTGTTCACACACTGCTGGGGAGATAAACTGGCATGACCACTGTAAACGACTGTTTGGAATCATTTAGCAGAGCAGAAAGTGTGCCTACCCCACAACCCACAGTTCCACTCCTGGCTTCATGCCCTAGAAACTACACAGATGCAGCAGGACAAGTGCAAGAGACTGTTCACTAGCAGCGCTGTTGGGAAGAGTCTCAGCTGGAAACTACCCAACTGCCATCCAAGGTGCAACAGCTACACAGAATCTTCAGCAGCGGTGAGAATGGATGAGCTGCTGCTACACCTAACTAGATGGTGACTCTCATCACCGTATTCTGAGCGAAAGAAGTCGGATACAGTCTGTGTACTGTACGAAATTCAAAACAGGCAAAACTAACTAATTTAGAGATATATGGTAGAAAATCAAGGAAATTATTATCTCTACAATCAGATTCCCTCCAGGGGGAAAGACATAGAAAGGGAAAGGAGAAAGAAAAGAGAAACTTCAGAGAAGAGAAACGCGATCACTCTTCTCTCTTTGCAGAAAATAATTCTTTGGGGGAAACAACCAATCAATAAAACAAAACAGGATGACTGAATAACAGATCAGGCATATCTGTTATCACAACCAATGTGAATGCATAGAATTCTACTTTTAAAATAAAAAGATCCTCATATTGGGTAGAAAAAAACCCATCCACATACTACTTATTAGAGACACACCAAAAACAAACCGGCATAAAAAGGGTGAAAGTAAAAAGATACGGCTGGGCTTGGTGGCTCACACCTGCAATTCCAGAACTTCGGGAGGCTGGGGCGGGCGGATGGCTTGAGCCCAGGAGTTCGACACCAGCGTAGCCAACATAGTGAGACCTCGTCTTTACAAAAAATTTTAAAAATTAGCCAGGTGTGGTGGCATGCGCCTGTGGTCCCAGCTACCCGGGAGGCTGAGATTGTGGTGAGCTGAGATCACGCCACTGCACTGCAGACTGGGCAACAGAATGAGACCCTGTCTCAAAAAATATTAATTTAAAAAATTAGAAATTAATTAAATTTTTAAAAGATAGGCAGAAACATATTTATATGCAAGCCAAAGTGGCAATGGCAATATTAATCTTTAAAAATGATTCAAGACAAATGATTTAAACAGAAAAAGAAAGCTATTTTGTGTTGAAAAAGGCACAAACTGCAATATGTAACATCATAAAGTTCTGTCCATCAATAAAATAACATCAAACATATGAAACAAAATCAATCAGCAAAACATGAGAAATTGGAAAATCTCTCTTGCAGTGGGAGAGTCTTCTCCAACTCACTCTGTCCTTGAGAGATGGAAGAGCTATACAACTACTAATAAAATAATACTAATAAGTAGAACAATACATTATTTAAAAACCTTTTTGGGTGTGCCCAAGCAAATTTATAACCTTAAAGATATTTATTATTGAATAACAGAGAATGAAAATAAATGACCTAAATACTCCAATCAAAAAAACTGTAAAATGTAGAAAATAAACCAGAGGAAAATCTGAAGGAAAAAAAGTACAAAATATAAAATTATACCTTAATCAATTAGAAGAACCGCCAAAATTAAAAATGAACTCTGATCTGGATCTTTGAAAAAACAAGTAATGTTACATGGGACAAAGGGCATGTTTTCTATTGGTAGGGTGTAACCCACTAAGATAATACAGCAGGCATGAACCCTGTATTCCTCACAACACAGCTTTGAAACATAGAAAGGAAGAATTGTGCAAGAAGAAATAGACAAATTCTTAATTTTTGCAGTAAACTTCTTAGAAATCAACAAATCATGTAGCCGTAAAATATGTTAGGTGTTGAGATAATTTGAATAACACAATCAACAAGCCTGATCCAATCAGTTATGCCTCAAACTTTGTTCTAAAACACACGCTTTTAACTTTTAGGTTCGGGAGTACATGTGCAGGTTTGTTACTTAAGTAAACTTGTGTCACGGGGGTTTGTTATACAGATTATTTCATCACCCAGATACTATGCCTTGGATCCAACAGTGATTTTTTCTGCTCCTCTCCCTCCTCTCTTAGATCACTAAAACCAAGGAGACCCCAGGAACAATGCTGCTGTTGTTCCCCTCTATGTGTCCACGTGTTCTCATCATTTAGCTCCCACTTATAAGTGAGAACATATGGTATTTGGTTTTCTGTTCCTGCATTAGTTTGCTAAGGATAATGGCCTCCAGCTCCATCCATTTTCCCGCAAAATACATATCTCATCTTTTTTATGGCTGCATAGTATTCCACAGTGTTTGTGTAACACATTTTCTTTATCCAGCGTCATTGATGGGCCTTTAGGTTGATTCCATGTCTTGGCTCTTGTGAATAGTGTTGCAATGAACATTCGTGAAAACACACACTTTCATTTCAGATGCACAAGTGACACTCACTAAGACTAACCAAATACTAAGCCACAAATAAAACCTCAAAAAATTCAAAAATGCAGAAATAATTAAATTCATATTCAGTCGTGCATCACTTAATGACAGGGATACAGTGTGAGAAATGCATTGTTAGGCAATTTCATCACCATGCAAACATAAGACTGTGCTTACACACACCTAGATGGTACATATATATTTTTATGTATATGTACTTTTTCATCAGGAAAACCAAATGTCCCAGCACCATTACTGAATATCGGTCATTTCCCTTACTTGTCTGCAATGCCACTATCAAGTACCATATATCAGTTTTCTATATATGCTCCATTATAATCTTACGGAACCACTCTTGTATATGTGGTCTGTAATCGACTGAAATGTCATTATGTGGCATATGACTGTAGTGATATAGAGAAAAAGAAACTCTCATTCCTCCCTAGAACTAACCACCAGGAAATTAAATAACACCCTTCTATATAACTCTTGGGCTAAATAAGAAATATACTGTGAAATTATAAGCAATACAGAAATGAATGACAATGAGGCCAGTACGTATCAAATCCTGTGAAATATGGCTAAAGTGGGACTCAGAGGAAAATTTACGGAATTAACTGAAAATACTAGAACACAAGGAAGTCTAAAATAATGAACTAAGCACACTACTCAGGAGGTTACAAAAAGAGCAATAAAATAGCCACATGGAGGCATCCACTTCTCATTTTGGTATATTTTCTTCTACTTTTTTTCTTAAAAAAAAAAAAAAAAAAAAAGATTATGAGCAATATTTTTTAAGAAAAAAATGTAGAAGAAAATATACCAAAATGAGAAGCAAAGGTCTCTACGTGGTGGGACTCCAGGGGAAATCTCCTTTCTTTAGGTTCAACTATGTTTTCTAATTTTCTACAATAAACATGCACGACTTTTATAATCCGTTTAAAAAAAAGAAAGAAAGCTGCTTTTGGAGTACTATCGTGAGTCACTCCTACTGCAGCCTAAAAGCCTGCATGTTTCAACTGTTCCCTTAACAGCATGCCTACTTTACAGACAAGGAAACTGAGGTCACAGGCCCAGACCTTTTTCGTAAGCCCCAGCACTAGTGATACAGCAAAAACCAGCAGTCGCCACTCCAGAGAGGCTCCTGGCAGACTTAATTCCAGGAAGCTCTGCCATCCCACCCGCGGCCAACCTCCAGGACTACCCCAGAAAAGAGAAAAGAGTCAGCTCAAGTTTGCACATGTTTAATCCCTGCTCTCCTGGTCCCAGGTTCCAGAATCCTTCCAGGCTGCACTTCCCTTCTCCTGCTCACCCAAGGCCTGGTCATCCACCACACTTCTCACCAGGATGCCAACGCCAGACCCATTCTCCCAGGGGTTACTCTTCCCCACCCTGGCTCTTGTTGAAGATGGACACATGACCTTGGTCAAACCTCCATCTGGCCCCATTCAGCAAAGGCAAGGCAGGAAGAGGAAGGGGTAGGGAGGTCAGAAGCCCATCCGGGGCTGCAGCAGCCAGGACAGGAACAGGAGGCAGGCAGAGGTGCAGGGACCTGAGAAGGCGCCATTGCTCATTTGCTTCTTGATCCATTTGGTGTATTTGGTGACGCGGGTGTACACGCCTGGATTCTGTGCCTTGGCACAGGCCTTTTCCCAGGACAACACCCCAGCCAGAATCCATCTGCCCTCAACTTCACAAGCCAATGGCCCTCCAGAATCCCCCTAGACAAAAAGAGAGGAGTGATGGAGGCTGTGGGTCCAGCTGGGCCTGCGGGGCCCTGGGGACCCATGCCCACCCTCTGAGCTCTGCTGGGAGGGTTTTCACTCCCCCAGGGCCTCACTACTTGGGGGCCTCTTTTGGCTCCTCAGCTGGGACCCATACCCCAGAACCGGGGCAAAAGTCAGCATCACAGGGGAAGGAAGACAGGAGCAGAGCACCGCCAGGTGATGGTGACAGAGGGAGGCTGGGCCAACCCTGCCCCAGGGAACTGCCTGGGAGTGGTTCCCAACAGAAGTGGAGCTACCAGAAACTCCCAGAAACTCACATAGCACAAGTTTTCTCCATAATTAGTGGCACAGATCATGTCCCCCAGGACAAGGGGGACAACTGGGGGAAAGAAGGACTTCTTGTGGTAATGCTGGTCACACCTCTTGTTGTCCATGATAAACACCTCAGCCTCCTGCAGCTCTGGGGTCAGCGTGGAGTTGGCTGTGGAGCCCAGGAGGGTAAGCAGTGACCTCTCACTTCACCCAACCCTGACCTCTGTCCAGGGTCCTGTCCCCTTCACTCTGGAGACTCAGCCCAGCCACCCCCTGTTATACCTCCACACCCTCCCCTCCTTTACCCCCCCCCCTCCGCCTGCAGTGCAGGCCTTGTCTGAGAAGTCCCCGCCCTCAAAGGCTCTGAGTCCAGATCCCCTTCTTGGGAAACTCTGCTTCTGAACCAAGCCAACCATAACTCAAGTCTCATTGCAGCTGCTTCCAATCTGGTGCCCAGCCCCATGCGGCTTCCCTGCAGACTGTCAGCTCTGCTGGCATGGCCGCTCTCTCCACCTTCGTTAACACTCGCTCCTCCTCCAGGGCCTCAAGGCAGTCCCTCTACCCAGAGCTCATTCCAGATCCCTCCCAGCTGGATCTAAAGACCACCAGACAAGAACTTTGCCTTGTTTTCCTCAGCCTGTGCCCACACCCACACCCAATCACGACTTCCCTCCAGGCAGGGCATGCATTTCTAATCCCAAGGGCTGGGTACTGACACTCAAAGTGTGTCAAGTGAATGAATGAGTGAATGCCCAGTTCTGAGCTTCTGTAAGACACAGATGGTCATGCCCAGCCCAGGCACTACCAGGCCTGAATGAGGTGTCCACATAAACAGTGACAATGGTCACCACATGAGGAGTGGTCCTAACACATTCAGAGAACCAGGTCCAGCAGGAAAGGCCCCAGAAAGAAAGGAGTATGCTCTCGGTGGTACCGCACCTACCTCCCATCCCATCCTGCTCACCTGAAAAGCGCTGCTTAACCTGGCTCCAGCCAGTCACCCAACACTGTGTCCCAACCTTCAGGTTGAAGTTGGGTTCCGGGAGGCAGATGGGCTGCACATACTCACTGAAGGTGACAGGTGTTTGAAGGTGGACAAGGGCAACGTCACCCATGATGAAGGTCCGGCCCCAGTACTTGGGGTGCATAATGATGTCCCTCACAGGGACCTGGACGGCCCTGCTGAAGTTCATGGGCTGCAGCTTGGAGGTGCCAAGCACCACTGAGTACTCTTTGGTGCTGTGGGAGACAGAGAGCCCCACTTGGTAGGTATCAGACTCCCAAGCAGGAACACACTCCTACCCTACTCCTGCAGGGATGCAGCCCTACCCCCTTAGCAGGAGTCCTGCCTCCACCCCATCTGCCTAATCTAGCCTGAGGGCGCTGACGTTCGGAGAGCTGCCTGCCTCCTCATTCATCATTCAAACTGATTCAAGGTGGCCTGGTCTGTGTGCTGTGCATGCAGGTGTGGAAGTGTTGGTGTACACATATGCTCTCACGTGTGATGGGGTAGGGGGCATGTTCTGGGTTTTCCTGTTGCTCAGTTGAGGGCGCAATCTTTGTTGCTTGGGGCTCCTGCCCTAGCTCAGTCCCTGGTCCCTAGGAGACCCCGAACACAATTCTCACCTATCCCAGATGCCCTTCCCACTTCCTCCTTCCCTCCCTCCCTCCCACACTGTTTCACTCAGGAAATGAGGAAGCTGGACTGGGCCCATGGTAGCTCGTGGTCTCCAAGCCCTGGACATATGGGCCACACTCACCCTTGGATGCAGTGGGCCGCAGTCACCACCCAGCTGGGGTCAATGATGGCCCCTCCACATACGTGCTCATTTTCCATCCGGAGGCTCACCTCCCAGGGCCAATGGCGGGTCATTTCCAAATCCTCCGACCACCAGGGCTCACCACAGGCTTCAGGAAGAAGTGTGCCGGGGAGACACAGCAGCCACATAGAGAAGGATGAGAAAGACTGAGACCTAGACGCCCTACAGGGCCAATGTGCACAAAGCTGTAAAGTCAGGGCCTCTTCCCATTTCGGAGATGGGGAGAGTGAGGGCGAGAGAAGGGCAATGGCCTCTGCCCAAGAGCTTGATGGGAAGTGACAATGACAGAGGTAAAAAGCATCAAGGCAGACACATGGAGAGAGAGAGATTCTGAGTCCCAGGGAGCCTTCAGCCCAGGACCTCAAAACAAAGGCAAGCAGAGAAGGAGCCCCAAGGCAAGAAATGCCTTTTCTTGCATCTGGGGAATTTCCTCCACCACTTCTGAAAAGCTATAATGCTTGCTGCATTTTCTTAGATGCAGAAGGCCTCTGTCCCCCACACTGCTCAGAGTCAAGAGAAGCTCTTGACTTCTGTGTCAGAAGTTTTCACATTGAATATTCAAAGTGCCAGCAGCGAGACCCCAGAGGCCCCTCACTCACAGGCCACACACTCAGTCTGCACACAGTTCTATCAGTCAAGTTATATGGTTGTATGAACGTATGAAGAAACACAGACACAAGCATTCTAAATGAAATAGTAGCTAACACTGTATTTTTAAAAAATCAATGCACCATGATGATTAAGGATTGGCCCAGGAGCGCAAGGCTGGTTCCACATTAGAAGAATTCTCAGTGGATTCTCCACATAAAAGGCTCTAACAATCTGAAGACAGAAAGACCATGTGCTTTCCTCCATGGACACAGAAAAAGGCATTTGAAAAATTTAACACATATTTATGACTTACAAAAAAAACCCCTCTTATTAAACTAGAAATAGACGGAAAATCCTTAACTTTACAAAAGTTAGATATACCCCAAACTTACAACAAACATCATACAACACTAAAGAACAGGTGGAAAAGAACCTATCCCACCAGAGACCAGGAATAAGGACACTTTGTGGAAGGAGGGCAGAGGAAATAATTGAGAGAATGCAAGGGGGCTGCTGGGTGCTGGTTTAGCCTACTTTTTTTTTTTTTTCGTTTTTTTTTTTTCTGAGACAGGGTCTTGCTCTATCACCCAGGCTGCAGTGCAGTGTCACTGCTCACTGCAGCCTTGACCTCCCAGGCTCAAGCGATCCTCTCACCTCAGCCTCCCGAGTCACTGGGACTACAGGCGGTTGCCACGACACCTGGCTAATTTTTTAATAATTTTTTATAGACACAGTCTTGCTATGTTGCCAGGGCTGGTCTCAAACTCCTGGGCTCAAGCAATCCTCACGCTTCGGCCTCTCTACATACTTATTCTACTTTTTAACCTGGGTGGTGATAACACAGGTGTGCTCACTGTGTGACAATTCCTTCGGCTGGACCTTCATAATTTGTGCTTTTTGGAATGCATATAATACTTCAATAAAACAATTTCCTTTTAAAAACGATAATGTTTTTCTATCCCAGCACAACCAACTAGAAAATATACTGAAGTCAGATATATTTTCAGCAGCAAAAAATGCTAAAGTTCATAGAATTAACTCACCTAACACCACATAAGACTCCTGTGGTAATAAATTTAAAACTCTAATAAAGGACACAGAAAATGATCAGCATAAATGGCAAGACAATCCCTGCTTTTAAAAGAACAGTTAAGGCCTGGCACGGTGGCTTATGCCTGTAATCCCAGCACTTTGGGAAGCAGAGGCAAGCAGATCACGAGATCAAGAGTTCGAGACCAGCCTGGCCAACATAGTGAAACCCCGTCTCTACTAAAAATACAAAAAATTAGCTGGGCGTGGTGGCGGACGCCTGTAATCCCAACTACTCAGGAGGCTGAGGCAGGAGAATTGCTTGAACCCGGGGGCCAGAGGTTGCAGTGAGCTGAGATCACACCACTGCACTCCAGCTTGGGCGATAGTGCAAGATTCTGTCTCAAAAAAAAGAAAAAAGAAAGCAAGAAAAAAAGACAGCTAAATATTTTAGATGTAATTTTTCCAAAATTAATCTATAAATTCATTTTGTAAGTTAGAATTTTTAAGAAACTTGATAAACTTATTCTGAAACTGAAACAGAAAAACAAAGTTCTATGAATAGCTCAGTCTTTGAAAAAGCACAGCAAAGAAGGGCCATTTGTCCTAGCAGATATTAAGACACATGTGAAAGCCATAATAATAAAAACAATGTGGTACTGTCACAAGGACAGACAATGGAAAGTGACAACGGAAAAGAATAGAAAACTTGAGATTGTTCCATGTGCTGCACAAACTTGATGTAAATAAAGGAGCCACCATAATCAGTGGGTAAAAGAAGGACTGTTAAGTACGTGGTGTTGGGAAAACTGGCTCAATATAAGAGAAATAAGAAAACCAAAACTGGATTCCTTACTAATAGCACTTGAAGATCTAAAGGTGAAAGGTAAAACTGTAAAATTAATAAATCATATGACATGAAGTAGGAAAGGACTCCTTAAAACCTCAAACACAAACCATAAAGCATAAACTGATTAACCTGATTATATCAAAATCGAGGGGTTTTTGGCCCGGGAACAAAGTTAACAGACAGAGGACAGATAGGGAGGAAATATTTGCAATATCTAAAATGAACACAAGACTTTTATTAGAAATATGCAAGAAACTTTAGGAAACCAACAAGAAAAAAAAACAAAGGTAATAGGCAAAGGATAGAGACAAGCAATTTATTAGAAGAGGAAACTCAAGAAGCCGACAATATATTGAGACATGATCAAACTCATCAGTAATGAGAAAAATGAAAATTAAATCAATAAGTGATTTTTTAATCTATTAGATTGGCAAAAAATGTAAAAGCAGGATCACACTAAGGGTTGGTAGGTCTGTGCCAACCTATACACCTTCATGCACTGCTGAAATAGGAGTCTGAAGAACTGACCACATTAGAATATGGATGGTAGATAAAAGTATGGTATCAACGTACACTTTTGAAGTTGTTAAGTGTACTGTTGTTATGGAAGATAATATTTTTAGAAAATACATACCAAAGTATTTAGCAATAAAGAGCCATGCTGTATGTTACCCTCCACTGATTCTGAAAAAAATTATATGTGTGTGTGTTCCTTGTACTACTTGTATTTTTGCAGTGTTTTGTAAGTTTAAAATTATTTCCAAATTTTAAAAATGTCTTAATGAGGCTGAATTAAAAGAGGGGAGAACAAAAAGAGATACAGAGAACATACCATTTATGTAAATTAAAAATACACACACACAAGACAGCAATATGTGTTTTTACAAGAGCACACACAAACAGAATGATCCCCCAGAAAGATTAAGCGGGTGGAGAAGGGGGAATGGGAGTGGAGCCTGGACAGAAACAAGGATAACTAACTTAATCCATCAGTCATCCAATCTATAACGAATCAGGGTAGAGTTCTGGCAGGACCAATGAGAATGGAGGCCCATAAACTGAAGAACAGGAGTAACCCAACTCTCCATGCCTAAAGTGTAAGGAAAAAGACAGGAAACCCAGAAGAGCTGGGCTCTCTGCTGACACTGCCACAAGGCCCAGGAAGCTCTATCTGCAACTGAACGGCTTAGAGCTCGAAAGGTTCTGTGTGCAAAAGGGTCTGAGATGAGGCCTGGGCAGAATTCCAAGAGGCTCAGCATTCCTATGGCAGGCCAAGATCCTCTTTCCTCTAGACTGTTAGGTCTGTATGTTCTGGTAGCTGCAGGCTGTTCTTTAGAAAACAGGCCCCTTAGACCAAATGCCTGTTTCCTACAGACCCAGAACCACTGTCTATGTGACTCCCTTCAGACATACCCTCCCAAGAGCTTCAGCTTTTCCTGCAGCAGGATCTCACCCTACCTACCTGGATTGTTTGTGTCCTGTTTATAACCTGGAGGAGAAAAGAGGGACAGAGATGAAGCAAGTATTCATGACAGAATGACAGCAAAGATGTGCATTTTAAAATTAGTTCATTCATTCATTCACCAAATAGGTCCTAATCTCTCACTCTGTTCCCAGCCTGGAGCCAGAGGCTAGGGAGACAGAGGCGTGTCAAATAGAGCCTACTCTCAAGGAATACAGTGTCCAGCAGCGTGGACAGAGGTAAATACACAACCACCTGCATGAGATCAGTGCAGGGACAGGGCGGCAGGCTTCAGGGGACCCCAGAAGAACTGGTGGACAGAAAAGAACACTTCAGTGGTAGGAGGGCTTACTGTGCCAGGTGTTAAAGATGAGAAGGTGAAACAGAAATGAAAAGTGATCATCACATTCCTTGCAGGAGGAACTTCATCCTGTATGCCAGAGACTCCAGAGGAAGAGAGGCAAGGCCTGTGATGGCAAGAGATGAGCCAGGGGAGGAGAGTCAGGCATCAGTCATGAAGGCCTCGAAAGCTGAGCCAAGAAGCCAGGGTGAGAGCCTCTGGGAAAAGGGAGATCAACAGAGGTATGACTGAGCCAGGCTTGTATTGTGAAAGCAGTATAGATATTAGACAGGAACATGACAAGACTGAGGGCACTGAGATCCCACCAGAGGCTCTGCGGAACCAAGGCAAGAAATGAGGAGGTCTGAATGAGGAAGTGGCTGTGAGAACAGACATGGTGAGCTGTGTGGGGGACTTAGGCACATGGGTGGGTCTAGGATCACACCCCAGTTTCTGGTTTTGGAGAAAAGTGGCTGCCATCCACTTAGTTAGGAAACAATGAGAGAAGCCAGTTGGCAGGAAGAAGAAGACCTCAGCATTGACCCCAAGGGGTTGAGATGTTTCCAGGTCTTTCAGGTAGAGATGTCCAGGAGGCAGCTGCACATCCAGACATGTTTTATGAGGCACCATCACATAAATGGCAGCTCAAGTGAGTTCACCCAGTGAGCAGTTAAGAGGGGACAAGCAGGAAAAAGAGAGCAGCTTAGGGGGCACAAACACGTCAGGGATGAACATGTCTGTGGCATGGGACAGACACAGAGGAGAGGGGGAGTTACCCTTGAGGTAGAGGAGAATCAGGAGACTGCAGAAAATGAAAGAGGAGGGAGTGGTACAAAGGTCAGGGATGATCAGGGTGGAGACAGCCCAGGAAGGAGCTAAGGGTTAAGTGGGGAGCGAGGAGGCACCGGTGGGAAGCATGGAGTGAAGACAATTGGGAGGTCTGGCAGTGAAGAGGCAAGAGATGGGGGAGGAAAATCAGCAAAGCGAAAACAAGAGGGTACCTATGAGGGAGGATGGTGGAGGGAGTGTCCTACAGGAAGAGCCCACACAGCAGGGCACAGGTGAGCCGCTGGCCCTGCACCAGAAGCAGGTCTCTCTGACTCCTAAAGAAGTCGGTGAGGGTAGTGCTGAGCAATCCAGCTTGGGGGAGTCCCTGTGGGTTTGGGGATTGGGTTCAGGAAGACAGCACCTGAATCCTGTGTTTTCTGAGGGAATGATGGGCTGCTAGGGAGGCAAGCTGGGTTGGAATAGAGGATCTGGGAAGAAGGTGAATTTTAGAATATTCCTGTAGTGGATGGGGACCAAGAATTTTCCTGGGCCAAAGAGCATGTCCAAGTGGGTCTCCAGTGGGGCTCAGCTCCGTAGGAAGATCACAGCGGGGGGTGGAGGGGGAGCCTAGGAGAGGCCTGAGGGCGGCTCGGACATTAGCCACGGTGTCCAGACTGGGAGTGAAGGAAAAGACTGCCAGTGGAGAAGACAAGGCAGGGGTTCCCCACAACGCTGTTCCAGGGGGCTGTAGGACAGGTGTAGCCTGACGGAGGAGGCCAGAGGGGGCAGGAGTTTGAGATCCTGCAATTGCCCTAGCGAGGTCCTGGGAGCGAGTAGTAGAGGAAAGCTGATCGAGGGGTGCGTGGGCCGCAAAAATCCCCGACCCAGGAGTAGGCAGCCACACCCAAGGGGCAGTCCCCCGCCTCCAAGGCCAGGCACGGAGCCGGGGGCGGAGCAGGGCTGGGGGCCCGGGAGAAGGAAGGTAGAGCGGTGGAGGAGCGCCCACCTCACCCCAGCTCAGCGGCAGCAGAAGAAGCAGCGGCAGCAGGACGTGGCGGCTCAGGACCGAGGGCCTGGAGGTTCCGGGCCCCACGCCGAGGCTCAACGGCGAGACGGCCATGAGGCTGGGGAGGTGCCACCTGGCGGCTGCGGAGACGGTTCCCGAGAGCCCGGCACGTGCCTGGCGTCGGCACACGTGACTGCACTGTAGCACGTGATGGCGCCGGGAACTCCTGACAGCTCCCCACAAAACTGACGCATTTCCCTCACCTCCACCTCCTGCCTGTTCTTGAGGAGCCCTGTGTCTGTGATTGCTCCCAGCGTGGCGGGCCTCATGAAAGCACCCCCAAGGGTTTTAAGTTGGTGACAATGCCCCGAGAACCTGGCCGGTGAAGGTGCACCACATCCCTGGACTACTAATGGCATCTTGTTGCCCAGCCTCTGACTACACCCTTGATTCCCTGGGCCCAGTGCACTGGAGAGTTTCACAATTACTCTTGCTTTGAGAATCTGGAAAGATGGAGAAAGCACAAATAAGGAAAAGAACGGTAAGGCTGTGGAATCAGAGAAGATGTATTTGAAAAAGTGGTATTTGAGCTGGATCTAAGACCACTATAAAATAAGGACTCTCGGGGGAGACCAGAGAAAGGAAACGCATGTGTCCTCTTCCACAGACAACCAGTAAGATCGTGGCAGCTAAAAGGAATGGGGTGGTTTGTGCCAGGCCTTGGGTTTCCACAGGGATTTTTTGCAGAAGATGCTGTCTTTGGATCTGCTAGGTATGGCAGAGATTGGGAGGTGATCAGCTAGACTTGGAGCCACATTCCCTCCCCAGCCTGGCACTTAAGTGGGTCCGCATGAATTGAGGTGATGTGTGCCACTCCCATGCCAAGGCAGTCAACAGGAGGTTGCCTTTTCCATTCTTGTTAATGCAGAGCATTGCTTCTCAAAGTGAGGTCTCCAGACCAGCAGTATTAGCATCAGCCAGGAACTTAGAAATGGACATTCTTTAGGTCTTTTGGGTAAATGTACATTCTTTTAAGGTCTTTCTATCTGAAAGACAGAGAACGTAGGCCCCATCCCAGACCTACAGGATTGAAAACTCCAGGGGTGGAACCAGGAACCAGGAATCTGTAATTTTGTTTTAAGAGATGAGGTTTCCTCCTGTTCCCCAAGCTGGAGGGCAGTAGTGTGATTACACATCTCTGCAGCCTCAAACTCCTGGGCTCAAGACGTCTTCCTGCTCAGCCTCCAGAGTAGCTGGGACTACAGGCACAGGCCACCATCCCCAGTTAACTTTTTTTAAGAGACATGTTACATGCTCAGGCTGGTCTCAAGCTCTTGGCCTCAAGGGATCCTCCTGCCTTAGTCTCCCAAGTAGCTGGGATTATAGGCATGAGCCACTGTACGGCCAGTAATCTGTATTTCACAAGCCTTAGGGGATTCTGATGCAGGTAAAGCGTTAACTACAGGACTGAGAGCAAGCCACGAGATGGAGAAAGCTATCTGCTGACCAAGAACGCTGTAATGGGATGTTCTAGGAAAAAGTTAAATTTGTTTTATTAATCTATGAATAAATCAGTGGTTTCTTAAAGCAGGTGGTGCTATATTCATTAAGAGACTGGGTTTGATGTAAGCTCTCAGTCTCTCGGCCTCAGCCTTTCTCAGGCAACAGAAGGGACTGATACAGACTGTCCACTGAAGCCCACCCATACCTGGGGGTTAAACATTCAATGCTAGAAGGGCAAAGGGCAAGAGGTTGGGAGGGGGTTGATCAGCAGCTAGACAGAGAGACTCCAGGACACCAGACTTTGTAATGAGAGGAGAGAACCTATGTATACTACAGTGAATCTCTCTTGCCCTTCTCCCGATGGGATCGCATCTTTGGTAGCCAAGTGGGAGGGAGCAGCAAGGAGAAGCAGTAGATGAGGAGAAATATTTCTCACACCCGAACTTCACTCCTGGGCCCAGTTCCAGTGTCTCTTGATCCCCTATCCCTAACTGTAGAGACTGTTAAACTCAACTACAGAGCCCCCTGCAGAGATGCTGATGGCTATAACAGGCATACAGGGAACAAGACTCATTGGCTAAAACCATCCCTAGAGCTCATGTCTGAGGAGGCAGGGCCTCACCTGTCCTTCTACGTTTTAGTAAGAACCATAAATAGCTTCCTTAGTTAAATGGGAAGCCAGTTCTCTATAGAGTATGTTATATTCAACCAAACTCCCCAGTGAGCAGAGCTTTAGAAACAGGAGACTCTCCAAACATTTATTCAGTTGATTTCTGAAAACTCCACACTCCGTAACTGCCTCAACACAACTTGTGGTGTCCCTGAAAGTGGCCACTAGGGCACTGAGTAAGGGAATGCCAAGAATGGGTTGCTCCAAAAGAACTAGTGTGGCAGAGGCTGTCCACTCACAGATGGATCCACACTGGGCTGCAGGGGATCTTCTCCCAGCCCCAGACAGTGGAGCCAGAGTGGAAGTCCCAGGCCTTACACCTCTGCAGGGACCTGGTATCGCCTCCTTCACTCTCTGAGCAATCACCCAGCTGGCTGGTTTCACAGAGTCTCAGGTGGGAGCCCTGAAACCAGAACCACGTTGAACGCTTGCTTCACCATTGATGTCTCTTCTTTGATAGATGTTCCCCCAGATATTGATGAGTCACCATGGCCCACCTGGCAGGGCGGCTGGCCCTCTAGCTGCAATTGCTTCACTCCCTCTTTCCCACCAGCCAGCGCACAGCCCTGGTGCAGGTGTGGCTGAGGAAAGTGACCAGAGCACCAGGCAGGGGCATGTTCCAGGCCCCAGTCTCCCTGCCATGCTCTATTGTATGGATCTCCAGAGGGTCCGTGGATTCCAACTGGGATTTGCAGAAAGGGCATTGGGAAGGAGTGGGAGGTTGGTCAGAGAAGACACCTAAGTGTGAGACCCCGAAACAGCAGAAGAGTGGAATGGGGTCTGATCACGGGGCCACCAGGATGCCCAGGGGCATCATCAGACACAGGACTAGGATGAGGGAGTCTGCTGAATTCAGACAGGAAGCTTGTCTCAGGTGATCAATAATCCATTTCTTGTAGAAACTAACTTCTGTGTAAACTCCAGGGTATCCTTTGCGACCGCAGCCAACGCCCCAGCTCACAATCCCCACCTGGAACCATGTGCCATTTAATTCACAGACCAGGGGCCCCCCAGAATCTCCCTGGAAAAAGAAAGATAGTCACTGTAGGAAAGCAATAGGATCCACATCAGAGCAGGCTAATTGCACTGCAATGGGCTGCAGAGCTAGGCACTCAGGGGGCTTCCCCAGGAACCCCTAAGACCCTCCCTAGCCTTGGGTATCAGTCAGTATGAGATCTGAGAATCGACAATTTCCAATAAACTAAAATCATGTACCTACTAAAAAGGTGTGTTCCAAAAGACAGAATATACATAATGAAATCGTGCCTACTCTGAGACAATAATGAGTCAAGTGCTTACCTGAGTACACTGCCTGCCACACAGAAGGGGCTCAAGACATGGAGCATGTATTGTTGGTGGGACCTGCCTGATTCACCCCTCCTCCCACTCCAGGCTGTGTCAGCTGCTCTCTCCTGAAGGATCAGGTAGGCTGCCCAGGAGAGCCTTGGTGGCTTGTCCTCATGTCCCATTACCATGAATAAGGGTAACAGAGAGGCTAGGAGATAACCCAGGCCCTATTGGCTGGGGATGAGGAAGCTTTGAGGAGACAACTACAGTGCTGAGGTAGCAAGAGGCCCATCAACTGACCTGACAAGAATCCTTCCCTTGGTCATTATAGCCACAGACGGTCCCCCTCGTGACCATTTTACTCTTGGCTACACTCTTCTTCTTGATCATCTCACGACATTGTTCATGACGCATAATGTTTAGCTCAGCCTCCTGAAGAACAAATGGCTCTGATCCTGAAACTGCAAAGAGACAACTTACAAGAGAGTGGATCTTCACAAAGGGATATAACAGGAGCCCCTAGTGCCCACTCTGAGTCCTGATCAGTGTGTTTAACACAACTGCCCGAATTAAAGGAAGTCAGGGCAGTGGATATTGGCCCCACTTGACATAGAAGGAAACTTGAGCCTAATGTTGACATGGAGAAAGGAAAGGACAAGAAGCAAAATCAAGACAGAAAAAGGAAAAACAGATCAGGAGAGAGGCAAGACATTGTCAGCCTGAAAAATGACAACCAAGTATCTGTCACTCTGAGTATCAGCAGAAATGACAGGCTGTCCTGTGCATCAGTAAAGCATCTTTACTTTCTAGAGCAGGATCACAGACTCTTGGACAGGTAGTGCCTCTCCCTAAGGATAGGAGCCCCCACAGCCTCACTGGCAGGGTTGCTCTGGCTTGGCCTACACTGCTAGGGTGAAGAAGTTCGACCCATCAAGGCAGGAACTTCTAGTGGGGGTTGGCTCCTATTGGCAGACAGCTCATCATCCTCAGCTGAAATTCACCCTGAAGAGAACCCACTACGCCTGGCCCCCAAGCCCCCAGGTCCCAATGTGACAACAGAAATTCATAGCATAGTTGTTAAATTACTTCCTGGCAGCATCTTCTCCACCCTCCTCCCTCACCCACATGCTAGAAAATGGCCTCCCTACCTCTCCCTATAGCTTGCAGACCAAGCCCAGCCCACCAGGCTGTCCCACCTCAGCATCCTGTCTGTCTCACCACTCTCTGACACTCGGCCCCATCCAGTCACCCAGCACTCTGTCCCAGTTTCCACTTCAAAAAGTTTTTCCGGGAGGCACACAGGCTGGATGTGTGAGGAATAATTCACAGAGTAGGCAAGCAGAGCAAGGGCAATGTCGTTTGTCAAACTGGCAAAATCAAAATTGCTAGGAAAAATGATGTCTTCAACAGGGATCACCAGTGCGTTTTCGGAACCAGCATTCAAGTCAGTGTCTCCCAGCTTCACCTTGTATTCCAAATCACTGTTAAGAGAAAAGATGGCCTTCACAGAGATCCTGGCGGGGGTGGGGGGGGCGGGGGGGGCATCTATGCTCCCCTTCCACACCTTCCAGGTGCTTCCCAGCCTGGTCCCATCTTCCTACGCCAGCCAGCAGCCACCTCCCTTCCTGCAAACCACATCCCCCCAGGACCGCTGACCACTTTAGCCAGTGGTCTCCAGGTCAGCGGCGGCGGCAACACCTGGAAACTTGTTAGAAATGCTAATCCTCAGATCTCACCCAGACTGGATAAAAACTATGGGGCTGCCACCCCCTTTTACAGATGAGGAAGAGGAAGTTCAGGGAGGGGGACAGACTGGCTCCAGGTCCCGCAGCCTGATCAGGGCCCAAGCTCTGAGCCCCAAACACTCACCTAAAGACACAGTGGGCGGCAGTGAGCACCCAGCGCCTGTCGATGAGGGAGCCTCCGCAGAGGTGTTTGTCTTCGGTCTGGAGGCTCACCTGCCAGGGCCACTTCCTGTTTAGCGCTGGCAATCCTCCAATTATCCTTGAAACACGGTGGCCACAGGCTGGTGGGCTCAGTAAAGAGAGGGGACTGGAAGTGAAGCCACTACCTTCCCCCCACCCCCACCAGGCTGCCCAGGGCGGAGGCGGGTTATCCTCTCTCTCAAATCCTGTAGGTCAGGGTCTTACCCTCAACCTCCCTGAGCCAGGCTGTGTCCCCTTTGACCTCCCAGGCAGGCCAGGACAGATCTAGCACCAGAAACAATACCCTGAGAAAACTGCCTTCCAAGGTCAGAGATCCCGTCGGATTCCAAGGCTTCTCCCACTGTAGATGCTGAAGTAACCCAGGATCCTGGAGGCCCTGCGGGCGCTGAAGTCCCTGGAGCTACAGAAGTTTCTGGAATTTTGGGGAATTTCGGGTGCACAGGAGGCATCCGGGCTTCTGGGCTTGCCAGGTTCACTCTGGAATCCTCCTCGGGTCGGTATGGCTCACCTGGTGAAGACGGGGACCCGTGGCAAACAGGAGCGGGCCTGGCGGCGCCTCCTCCGCGTCTGCCTGTTCCCACAGCACCCCCACTGCCACCCCACACCCAGCGTGGGCACAGCCCCGCCCCGCCCTGTCCCGCCCTGTCCACTCCCAGCCTCACTGAGCAGGGGCTGAAGAAGCTGAAGCCAGATCAGGAAGTGGAGGCTCAGGCGTGTGCCTCCACGGCCCCTGCGTAGGCCATCCTGGGACGCCATGGACACCGCACGCCTCGCGGCGGCTCCGCCCTGGTCCTGGTGTTGGCCGGAACCCGGTGTGCCAGCAGAGACCTGAGGCGGCTCTCGCGATCCCGTCACTCAGCAAAAACGAATCCGGGTAGTACTGTGAAGGAAGCGGCTTTCAATATGTTATTCGTCCTGTGAACCTTAAGATAGAGATTTTCGTGGATTATCCAGTTGAGTGTAATTTTTTTTTTCGATGGAGTCTCGCTCTTTCGACCAGGCTAGAGTGTAGTGGCATGATCTCAGATCATTGCAGCCTCCACCTCCCAGGTTCAAGCGATTCTCCTGCCTCAGCCTCCCAAGTAGCTAGGGTCACAGGCGCGGGCCACTACGCCTGGCTAATTTTTGTATTTTTAGTAGAGACGGGGTGTCACCATGTTGCCCAGGCTGGTCTCAAACTCCTGACCTCACGTGATGCTCCCGCCTCGGCCTCCCAAAGTGCTGGGACTATAGGGGTAAGCCACTGCACCCGGTCCAAGTTGAGTGTAATCTAATCACTGGATACCCTTCAAAGCAGCAGAAAATACAGTCTACCCAGTGGAAGATTTCAAGTGAAACAGAAAGAGCCTGCTGGCCTGCTGCCTGGGGTTCCAGCTACTCCGAAGGCAGCGGCGGAAGGGTCACTGCAGCCCCAGGGTTTGCCTACAGCCTGGACAATATATTGAAATGCCATCTCTTTAAAACAAAACAAAACAGAACAAAGTATGATAAATAGAAAACACAAAACAAGATGGCTATAATCAGTCCTAATACAATAGCAATTGTGTTACATGTAAATGTGTTGAAAAAAACAAACCAAACAAAGACTTTATAATTAGAGAAAAAAGATATAATGCAGAAATATACTATACGAAGAGACAAATTTAAAACAAAAAGATACAGATAAATTGGAAAGGGGGGATAGAAAAAGAAATACCAAGCAAATCTGAAACACAAAGTAAGTGGTATAGCAATTTTCTTCCTAGATCATAGTATTTAAGGGAAGATCATGATAAAGGGACAAAGAGGAATCATATTATATAAAGTAAAAATAAGAAATGATCAAGAAGACGTAGAGAAAAGCCTATAATACACAAGGAAACAGGTGACCAATTAATGGGAGACAGGAGTTTTTGATATGTTCCCCTTAAGAAACTGCTGGATTACACAGACAAAATTAAGCGAAGATAAAGAAGATTTGACTATTACAATTAATAATCTTCACCTTAGCTGTATAATAAAATTTACAACTACCGACAGAGAACCCTTGCTCAATGACCACAAAGGGAACATTCAGAAATGATGCCACAGAGAACAACAAACTCCAGGGAATCATTGGCATATAGATTCTGTTCTTGAGTAACAAGTCAATAATATTAAAATCAGTTTTTAACATATCAAAAAATCCCATCTTTCTGAAACAAAAACAAAACGCTTCTAAGTGATTCTCCTATAAAAAGAAAATCATGAGGGAAATAATGAACATTTAGAGGTGACTGCCAATGAAAACACTACATATCAAAGCATATGTGATGCAGATAGACCAGTCCCAGAAAGTAATTTACAGCTTTGACGAGATCAGAAAAGAAAGACTGATAGCAAATGAGCTAAACATCCAACTCAGAAAGTTAAAAGGATCAATGGAGTAAACTCAAAGAAAGAATTTGAGACAAAGGAGAAAATAATGGAAAAAGAAGACAGAAATCAATAAAGTAGCCAGGCACAGTGTCTCAGGCCTGTAACACCAACACTTTGGGAGGCTGCGGTGCGAGAATTGCTTGAGCCCAGGAGTTCAAGCCAGCCTGGCAACATAGTGAGACCCTGTCTCTTCTAAAAATAAAAAAAACCATCAGGTATGGTGGTGTGCACCTATAGTCCCAGCTACTTGGGAGGATGAGACAGGAGAATCGTTTGCGCCCATGAGTTCAAGTGTACACTGAGCTATGATATGGCTGCTGCACTTCAGCCTGGGTGATAGAGTGACACCCTCTCTCTTAAAAAAAAAGGAAATCAATAAATAGAGAAAAAATTATGGAGAGAATTAGCACAATCAGAATTTTGTTATTTGAAAAGCCTAATAAAATAGACAACATTCTAGTAAGATTAAGATAAAAGAAAAAAAGCAAAATACAAAATGAAAAAGGGAAAGCAACTTAAAGAGATATTTTTTAATTACCTATGATAGATATTTTTAACTATAAAGGAATATTGGCTGGAAACTGTGGCTCATGCCTATAATCCCAACACTTTGGGCAACTGAGGCAGGAGGATTGCTTGAGCCCAGGAGTTTGAGACCAGCCTAGGCAACATAGTGAGACCTGGTCTCTGAATAAAATAAAATAAAATAAATTAGCTGAGCATAGTAGTGCATGCCTGTAGTCCTAGCTACTCAGGAGGCTGAGGCAAGAGGATCACTTGAGCCTAGGAGGTTGAAGTTATAGTAAGCTATGATTGTACCACTACACTCCAGTCTGGGTAACAGAGCAAGACCCGAAAAAAAAGAAAAAGGTGGGGGGTGGGGGGAAGAAAGAAAGAAGTTGTTGAATGCTGACTTCTCCTTCTGGCCGTGGAATATAAAAAGACTGACCTTCCCACCTGAAACAACCAAAAATGGACAAAAATCTGAAACAATAGTTTTTAAGACACTGGACACCAACCAAAAAAAATAGAATCCCTAATAGATGGGGAACAAATGGAGTAAGCCCTATGATTGTCTCAGGTTTATGACTGAGAGAATTTCCAGGCCATAGTACAGAGAAGGAGAACGCAGGCAGAATCCAGCAGGCTCCTGGATGTGAGCAGGTATTGCTGAGAGGCCAGGAACACGGAGGCAGCTATGTTGATAAAATACTGCAGAGGAGAGAATCACACAAAGAAAGAACACAAAGATCTGCAGAGGTTCCCTGCTGTAGTTTGGAGGTTTGTCCCCTCCACAGCTCATGTTGAAATTTGATCCCCAGTGCTGGAAGTGGGGCCTAATGGTATGTGTCAGGGTCACAGGGGTGGATCTCTCATGAATAGATTAATACCCTTCTTGGAAGAGCAGGAGTGAGTGAGTTCTCACTATATTAGCTGCCAAGGAGCTGGTTGTTAAAAAGAGCCTGGCACATCCACGTCCCCTCTCTTGCTTCCTCTCTTGCCATGTGATCTCTATATACTAGCTCCCCTTTGCCTTTTGCTATGAGAGGAAGAAGCCTGAGGCTCTCATCAGAAGCAGATGCTGGCACCATACTTCTTTACAGCCTAGAGAACCATGAGCCAAATAAACCTTTTTTTCTTATAAATTACCCAGCCTCAGGTATTCCTTTATAGCAACAGAAATACTCCCCCTTGAGTATTAAACTGAGTACTGGTCAGTGCATGTCTGTGAGGAAACAACCTGAAGCTAGAGAAATAACCACGGAAAAGAATTAGAAGTAACAATGCCTGGTGCTCACACAGGGCCAAGAATAGAGCCTGCTTCCATTAGTTGGACAAAATAACTCAAGATTCACAGAGCAGTGGGTGGAGTATCCAGGAAGGTCTTGCCTCAGCAATGAGGAATCATTAGGCCTAGACTGAGAATTGTCCTGCTTAAAAAAATCTTAAAAGCAAGATCTGAAAAGATCAAACAGTTTCCAAGTAATTTAAATGCATCCCAAAACAAAGCTCAAGAATATTTATGAGAACATGAAAATATCAAACAGCCAACAAGGTAAAAATCACAATATCCAGTATCCAATCAAAGAATACCCAACATGCAAGAAGCATGAAAATATAACTGATAATGATGGGAATCATCAATTAATTTTATCTTCTTCAAACTGACACAGATGTTAAATGCTCAGGCGAGAGCATTAAAACAGTCATTATAACTTTAAGTTATACATATACATATATATTCAAAAAGTTCAGGAGAGATATCTAAGATGAAAAATGACCCAAATCAAACTTCTAAAAACGAAAACTACCGTGTATGTTAGAAATACACTCATGGGATTAGTAGCATATTAAACTTTGTGGAAGAAAAGATTAGTAAACTTGAAAACCTAACAATTAAAAAAAACTTGACCAGGCTCAGTGGCCCATGCCTGTAATCCCAGCACTTTGGGAGACCAAGGAGGGTGGATCACCTGAGGTTGGAAGTTCGAGACCAGCCTGACCAACACAATCGCATGGTGGTGCATGCCTGTAACCCCAGCTACTTGGAAGGCTGAGTCAGGAGAATTGCTTGAACCCAGGAGGCGGAGGTTGCGGTGAGCCGAGATTGCTCCATTGCACTCCAGCCTGGGCAACAAGAAGGAAACTGTATCAAAAAAAAAAAAAAAAAAAAAAAAAAATTCAAAATGAAACAGAAAAAGAGAGAGAGAGAGAACATCAGTGAGCTGTGTCCTAATGTGTGAGTATTTGGACAAAAATATTTAAAGAAATATTGTTCAAATGTTTTTAATTTGATGAAAACTATAACTCCACAAATCTAGTAAGCTCAATGAACACCAAAGAAGGAAACATGAAGAAAACTAAACCAGGCCGGGAGTGGTGGCTCGTGCCTGTAATCCCAGCACATTGGGAGGCTGACGTGGGCAGATCACCTGAGGTCAGGCATTTGAGAACAGCCTGGCCAACATGGTAAAAGCCTGTCTCTATTAAAAACATGAAAACTAGCTGGATGTGGTAGGGCACACCTGTAGTTCCAGCTACTCGGGAGGCTGAAGCAGGAGAATTGCTTAAACCTGAGAGGCGGAGGTTGCAGTGATCCAAGATCGCACCACTGTACTCCAGCTTGAACGACAGAGAGAGAATCCATAGAAAAAAAAAATATCTGTGTGTGTGTGTGTGTATATATGTAAAAAAAAGTATATATGTGTGTGTGTGTGTGTGTGTGTGTGTGTGTAAAACTAAACCAAAGCACAACTTAATTAACTTGCTTAAAACCAGTGATAAAGTAAGTACAGAAAAACAAAGATAAGGATGACAGTAGATTTCTCATCAGAAGCTATACAAGCAGGAAGACAGTTGAGCACCATTTTTTAAGTGCTGGAAGAAAAGAACTTGTAGAATTTTATTTCAAAAATGAAGGCAAAATATAGACTTTTTTCAGACATGCATAAGATGAAAGACTCTCACCAGCAGACCTGCACTATAAAAAAGTTAAAATCATTCAGACAGAAGGAACACTATACCAGATGAAAATCTGGATTTACGTAAAGAAATGAAGAGTGCTGGGAAAGATAACTACATGGGAAATATGTAAGATACTTTTCTTTTATGTAAATATCTTTAAAAGATAATTTAATTGACTAAACAGAACTAACAATGTACAGTGAGGTTTGTAATATGTATGCAAGAAGATGTATGACAGTAGCACAAAGATCAGGAGAGAGAGAAATATAAATATGTTGCTTTTGTGTGTGTGTGGTTTTTTTTTTTTTTTTTTTTGAGACAGAGTTTCACTCTTGTTGCCCAGGCTGGAGTGCAATGGCACAATCTTGGCTCACTACAACCTCTGCCTCCCAGGTTCAAGCAATTCTCCTGCCTCAACCTCCCGAGTAGCTGGGATTACAGGTGCCCGCCACCATGCCTGGCTAATTTTTTCTATTTTAGTGGAGACAGGGTTTCACCATGTTAGCCAGGCTGGTCTCAAACTCCTAACCTCAAGTGATCCACCACTTCAGCCTCCCAAAGTGCTGGGATTACAGGCGTGAGCCACCGTGCCTGGCAAATATGTTGTTTTCAATCTGAGAAAGCTAATTGAAAAAACAAAAAAAGAAAAAGAAAGAAAAAAGAAATATGTCATAAGTTTTGTATCCTAAATGTGAAGTGGTATAGTATCACATGCAGCTGCAAGAACTACAAAGTTCTCCAGGATAACAGCACAAAGAGAAGACCAAAAGCCAAGTGGAAGAGGCAAAAGCAAGGTATCACTGGCAGAATTTTAAATCTCTGGTGCCCATAGCCACAAAAAAATTCAACTCTGGTAGCTACAACAACAAACTAAAGCACAGCCCATTCCTTATCACAAATCTCCGTAATAACCACCAAGCAGAAGGAAGCCTGTGTTGTTCTCCAAGGATAGAAAATATTTATATTAGTTATCTCCTGATACAGTAACAGAAATGGAGAATGTCTAACTTTCAACGAAAATTACAAGGCAAATCAGAAGGCAAAAAAAACCACAGTCTAAGAAAAAGCAATAATCAGTACTAGACTCAGATACGACATAGATGTTGGAGCTGTATGTACATTTAGGAAAGACCTGAGAAGACCCTAATCTCTCACCTCCAGCTAGCTTTGAGTGTCTATGCATGTCAGAAATGAAAGCTAAGAATGCTGGGGCAAACTGAAGTGTTGTAGACATGCCCCAACAAACAGAGCTCCTTAGCACAGGCTGGAAAATTTGTTGATTCAGGGCATTTAAGAAAATCTCTATCTAATTATTAGCTGAGCACTAAAGCTAACAAGCAGAGATTTCATGGCCATATATGACAAAGAAGAGCCTTACAGAGTTAGTTTAGAAAAGTCACTAATGAAACAAACAGCAGCAGCAACAACAAATAGTAATAATAACAAAACCTGAGGAAGGTGAGAATGTGATTTCCATAGTTACAACATATAGTATTTAAATTGTTCTGTTAAAAAGATTATGTGACATGCAAAGAAACAAAAAAGTATGGCCTGTACCAAGGGTGGGAGAATAGGGAAAGAAGTCAAAAGAAACTGCCACTAGGAAACCCAGAAGCTGAACTTAATAGACAAACAATTTAAGTAAGCTATTTTAAATGTGTTCAAAGAACTAAAGTATGCTGTCTACAAAAGTAAGGAAAGTATGAAAATGCCATCTCACAAAATAAAAATATTACCAAAGAGAAATGATTTTTTTTAAATAGAAAATCTAGAGTTGGAAATTACAAACACTGAAATGAAAATTCACAGGAGGAGCTCAAAATTAAACATGAGCTGGCCGAAGAATCAGTGAACTTAAAGATAGGTCACTTAAGATTATCTACTCTGGAAAGCAGACAAGTAAAATAATGATGAAAAATAAACAGGACTTCAGAAACCTGTGGGATACCATTAAGTATGTCAACACAATATAATGGAAGTTCTATACAAAGAGGAGAGAAAGGGGGAAGAAAAGATATCTAAAGAAATAATTGCCTAAAATGTCTCAAATTTGATGAAAAACATGAATCTACACATCAATGAATTCCAAATAAAATAAGCTTGAAGATATGCACATTTCAAAATTTTATAAGCAAAGAGTTGCATAACAATGACAAAGAGAGACTCTTCAAAGCAGCAACAGGGAAGCAATTCATCACATACATGGAATCCCCAATAAGATTATGAGCTGACTTCTCATCGGAAGGTATGGAGTCTGAAGGCGGTTGGGTGACACATTTAAAGTCCTGAAAGAAAAAGACTGTCAACCAAGAATTCTACATGCAACTCAAGTATCCTTTAAAAATAAAAAATATGGGGAGTTATGTCAGGGAAGATGGCAGAGTAGGAAATTCCAGGAATATAACTCCTTACCTAGATGACAATTGTATTGGCAGGAACTGTTTGAAGTAACTGGAGTCTGGAGTCTATTTGAACCCTTACAGCTTCAAGGAGAAAACTTGGCTAGTAGATTAGTTAGTTTCCACCAGTTTAAGCTTTAAACATGATAGCAGCTAAACACCCCTTACTCCTAGCCTCACAGCAGGCAACTATGCCCATGTTCCTGGTGCAGCTTACTGGAGCCAGAATGAGCAATAACAACCTTTTCCTCCAAGTAACAGGAGTCAGTGTTCTGTAGCTTATTGCTGCTTTTGATCACTGAGGTGTAGGCACACAGACTAGCCACCATTGATTCAACTGCCACTGGCTAACACAGCTTTCAGGAGATTTAAAGGAACAGCACCTGTGTATTTGTTTGTATTTCTTTTTACCCTTTTTTTCCCATTGGAGAGCCAGATGTTTAAAGATCCAGACATTTCAAAGCAACTGTGAGCTGGGCATGGTGGCTCACACCTATAATCCCAGCACTTTGGGAGGCCAAGGCAGGAGGATCACTTGAGCCCAGGAGTTTGAGAGCAGCCTAGGCAACATGATGAAACCCTATCTCTACAAAAAATACAAAAATTAGCCAGGCATGGTGGGATGCTCCTGTAGTCCCAGCTACTTGGGAGGTTGAGGTGGGAGGATGATTTAAGCCCAAGAGGTAGAGGTTGCTGTGAGCTGAGATTGTGCCACTGCACTCCATCCTGGGTGATGGAACCAGACCCTGTCTCAAAAAAAAAAAAAAAAAAAAATTATTGAGTCTGAGGAAAAGAAAGGAAAAAATAAAAATGAAAGGAATAAAATACAGACCAGGCCAAGTGTGGTGGCTCACGTCTATAATCCCAGCACTTTGGGAGGCCAGGGCTGGTGGATCACCTGAGGTCAGGAGTTCGAGACCAGCCTGACCAATATGGTGAAATCCCACCTCTACTAAAAATGCAAAAATTTGCTGGGCATGGTGGCACGTGCCTGTAATCCCAGCTACTCAGGAGGCTGAGGCAGGAGAATCACTTGAACCCGGGAAGTGGAGTAAGCCAAGATCATGCCATTGCCCTCCAGCCTTGGTGACAAGAGTGAAACTCCATCTCAAAAAATAAAAATAAAAATATATAGACCAGTATTTCTTAAGAATGAATTTAGATGTAGAAATTCTCAATAAAATAATAGCAAACTGAATGCAACAATAAATATAAAAGGTTATACACTATCAACACCATGACCAGTGGACTTTATCCTAGGAATGCAACTTTAGTATAACATCCAAGAATCAATCAGTATAATATACCACATTAATAGGATTTTAAAAGACCTGTGAAAAGATCTAATACCCTTTCATGATAAAACATTCAACAAAATAGGAATAGAAAGAAATTTCCTAAACTTGATAAAAAGGCATCTATGAAATCCCCACAGGTAAAATCATACTTAATAGTGACAGAATGGATACTTTCACCCTAAGATCAGGAAAAAGTCAAGGATGTCTCCTTTCAGCGCTTCCATTCAACATTGTACTGGCAGGTCTAGCAAGGTCAACAGACAAGAAAAATAAATGAAAAGCATCCAGATTAAAAAGGAAGAAATAAAACTATCTCCGTATACAAAGATGAATCTTGTATGTAGAAAATTCTGCAGAATTTCACAGAAATTTTTACAGAATTCTACAGAAAATTCTGCATGGATAACAAAGTGTCAGGCTAACATAACTAACACAAGCAAAGGAAACTAATAAAGCTCCAGTAGCTGACCCCACAAAAATGGAGATCTACGAATTGCCTGACGAATAATTTAAAATAACCATCTTAAAGATGCTCAGTGAGATGCAAGAGAACACAGACAGACAACTCAACAAAATCAT
This sequence comes from Piliocolobus tephrosceles, assembly GCF_002776525.5. Lineage (NCBI taxonomy): Eukaryota > Metazoa > Chordata > Mammalia > Primates > Cercopithecidae > Piliocolobus > Piliocolobus tephrosceles. Next base: position 89,850,286 of record NC_045435.1, on the reverse strand, counting down.
GCATGAACAAAATTAGACATTTAGTAAAGAAATTAAAATGATAAAAAGTCCTGGAGCTGAAGAACACAATGACAGAGCTGTAAAGTCAATACAAAATTTTAACAGCAGAAGAGATCGTGTAGAAGACAAAAATCAGTGAACTCAGCAATATGTCATTTGAAATTAGCCACTAGAGAAATAAAAATACAAGAGAAGTAAAAAGAATAAAGGGGCTGAGTGCAGTGACTCACATCTGTAATTCCAGCACTTTGGGAGGCCGAGGCAGGTGGATCACTTGAGGTCGGGAGTTCGAGACCAGCCTGACCAACATAGTGAAACCCTGTCTCTACTAAAAATATAAGTATTAGCCAGGCATGGTGGTGCACACCTGTAGTCTCAGCTACTCAGGAGGCTGAGGTAGGAGAATCACTGGAACCAAGGAGGTGGAGGTTGCAGTGAGCCAAGATTGCACCACTACACTGTAGCCTGGGTGACAGACTGAGACTTCATCTTAAAAAAATTAAAAAATAAGAGATCTACGGGGTACCATCAAGGTATGTATTTATGAATTATGGGAGTTCCAAAAGAAGAATAAAAAGAGAAAGGGGCAGAACATTTAATTAAATGTAGTTTAATTAATGATTCCTGACGCCTAAAGGATCCCAAGCAAGATCAACCAAAAGAAGAATATCCTGAGACACATTATAGTGGTCTTTCTGTCTCCACAGAAGATTGGTTCCAGACCACCCACAGGTCCCAGAATCCATGGATGCTCAAGTCCCTTAAATAAAATGCATAGTATTCACATGTAACCTATGCACAACTTTCCATATACTTTAAATTATCTCAGGATTACTTATGATACCTAATACAATGCAAATGCTATGTAAATAGTTGTTATATTGTATTTTTGTATTAGCTTTTATTGTTGCATTATTATTTTATTTATTTTTTAATATTTTCAATCTGTGGTTGGTTGAATCCATGGATGCAGAAATCACAAATTTGAAGGCTTGGTTGCGTAGTCAAATTATCAGACGCCTAAGACAAAAAAAACCATGAAAGCATAAGAGAAAAGAGATTAATCACAAAGTGTCTTAGTCCATTTGTGTTGCTATAACAGAATACCACAGACTGGGTAATTTATAAAGAAAAGAAATTTATTTCCCACAGTTCTAGAGGCTGGGAAGTTCAACATCAAGGTGCTTTGGCAGCTGGGAAGGTCGCTCTGCTACATCCTAACATGGCAGAAGGCATCACATAGCAAGAGAGCAAAAGAGATCAAACTAGAAGCCTCAAACCCTTTCATAATCAGCATTAATCCATTCATGAAAGTGGAGTCTTCATAGCCTAATGACCTCTCAAAGGTCATGCTTCTTAACACTGTTGCACTGGGGATTAAGTTACTAACACATGCTTTTGTGGGGACACATTCAAACCATAGCATGATAGAACCCTCGTAAGGATATCAGTATACTTTTCAGTAAAAACCTGTAGGCTAGGGGGTGGTGGGTGAAAGATTTAAAGTGCTAAAAGAAATAAAAGAGCTGCCAACCAAGAATACGATTGCCAGCAGGGCTGTGATTCAGAAATGAAGGAGAAATAAAGACATTCACAGACAAACAAAAGCTGAGGGAGTTCATTACCACAAACCTGCCTTACAAGAAAAGCTAAAGTTTGGGCCCAGTGGCTCACACGTGTAATCACAGCACTTTGAGAGGCTGAGGTGGGAGGACTGCTTGAGCCCAGGAGTTCAAGACCAGGCTAGCAACATAGGGAGACTCCATCTCTACACAAAACATTAAAAATTAATCAGGTGTGGTGGTACACATCTGTAATCCCAGCTACTCAGGAGGCTAAGATGGAAGGATTGCTTGAGGTGGAAGGTAGAGGCTGCGATGAGCCATGATCATACCACTGCACTTCAGTGTGGGTGACAAAGCAAGACTCTGTCTTTAAAAAATAAACAACAAAAAATATAACAGAATTAAAAGAAAAAAGAGAAAGGAGGCCAAGCTCGGTGGCTCATGCCTATAATCCCAGCACTTTCGGAGGCTGAGGCGCATGGATTACCTGAGGTCAGAAGTTCAAGACCAGCCTGGCTAACGTGGTGAAATCCCATCTCTACTAAAAATACAAAAATTAGCTGGGCTTAGTGACACAACCCTGTAATCCCAGCTACTCGGGAGGCTGAGGCAGGAGAATTGCTTGAGTCCGGGGAGCAGAGGTTGCAGTGAGCCGAGATAGTGCCACTGAACGCCAGCCTGAGCAACAGAGCGAGACTATCTCAAAAAAAAAAAAAGAAAGAAAAGAAAAAAGAAAAAGGAAAAGAAGTTCTTCAAGTTGAAACACAAAAATGTTAAGTAACAATATGAAAACATGAAAATGTAAAACTCACTGGTAAAGGTAAGTATAACATCAAATCTAAATATTGTAATGATGGTGTATAAATCACTTTGAAATCTAAAATATAAAGTAAAAGACAAAAAGATTAAAAATAACTATAGTTACAATAATTTGTTAATGGATACATAACATTAAAAGATGTAAAGTGTGACATAGCATAAAATGTGGAGATGGGGGAGAAGCAAAACTGTACAGTTTTGTATAAAATTGAAATTAAATTGTTATTAGGTTAAGATAGAATGTTATAACTTTAAAATATTTTATATAAACCTCATAGTAACCACAAAGAAAAACCTCTACTAGACCTGCAAAAAATAAATAGAAAGGAAACGAACACATACCATTACAAAAAAATCAACAAATCACAAAGGAAGACAGCAAGAGAGGAAAAAAAAAAAACTAAAAAATAGAAAACGATTAACAAAATGGCAATAGTAAGTCCTTACCTATCAACAATTACCTTAAATGTGAATGAATTAAATTCTCCAATCAACAAACAGAATAGCTGAACAAATTTAAAAACAAGATCCAACAATATGCTACCTACAAATTACTCACTTCAGCCTTAGGGACACTCATAAGTTGAAAAGTGAAGAAATGGAAAAAGACATTCCATGCATATGTAACCAAAAGAGAGTACAAGTAGCTATATTTACATCAGACAAAATAGAATTTCATTCAAAAACTGCCTCAAGAGACAAAGGTCACTATATAATGTTAAAGGGACCAATTCATTAAGAGGGTATAACAATTGGAAAATGTATACCTTATGTATATTTCTACCTATGTACGTATGTGCCCCAATATTTAGAGCACTTAATTGTATAAAGCAATATTAACAAAATAGAGGGGTAAATAGTGACACAATAATAGCAGGGAACTTCAATACCCCACTGCCAATAGTAGATAGATTATACACACAGAAAAACAATAAAGCAACGGTGGTCTTAAATAATACTACAAACCTAATAGACCAAATAGATCCAACAGACAAATACAGAATATTCCATTCAACAGCAGCATAATACACATTATTCTCAAGCACACACAGAACATTACCTAAGATAGATTATATATTGGATCACAAAACAATTCTTAACAAATTTCAGAAGAAGATTTAAATTATATCAAATGTATTTTCTGACCACAAAGATATAAAACTAAATGTCAAGGCTGGGAGCAGTGGCTCATGCCTGTAATCCCAACACTTTGGGAGGCTGAGGTGGGTGGATCACTTGAGGTCAGGAGTTTGATACCAACCTGGCCAACAGGGCGAAACCCTGTCTCTACTAAAAATATAAAAAGTAGCCAGGCATGGCAGCACATGCCTCTAATCCCAGCTACTGGGGAGGCTGAGACAGGAGAATTGCTTGAACCTGGGGGGCAGAAGTTGCAGTGAGACAAGATCAAGCCACTGCACTTCAGCCTGGGTGACAGAGTAAGACCCCATCTCTAAATAAATAAATAAATATCATTAACAAGAGAAATTTTAGAAATTTCAGAAATATGTGGATTCTACATAGCCAATAGGTCAAAGAATAAATGAAAACGGAAATCAAAAAGTGAGACAAATGAAAATTGAAACACAACATACAAATGTGTGGAATGCAGCAAAAGTAGTTCTAAGAGGGAATTTTGTAGCAATAAATGTCTACATTAGGGGGAAAAAAAACTCAAATAAACAACCTAACTTTATACTTTAAAAAACTAGAAAAAGAACAAACTATGCCCCAAATCAGCACAAAGCAGGAAATAATAAGATTAGAGAGTAGAAATAAATGAAACAGAGACTAGAAAGATGATAGAAAAGATCAACAAAACTAAGAGTTGATTTTTTGTAAAGATAAACAAAATTGACAAACCTTTAGCTATTAATAGAATGACCAAGAAAAAACTGAGAGGACTCAAATACTTAAAATTATAAACAAAAGAAGAGACATGACAACTGATACCACAGAAATACTAAGGACTATAAGAGACTATGAACAATTATATGCCAATGAATTGGATAACCTAGAAAAAATGGATAAATTCCTAGAAACGTACAACCAAACAAGACTGAATCATGAAGAAATAGAACATCTGAACAGACTGAGTACAGAGATTGAATCCATCAGCAAAAGTCCCAATAAAGAAACAGCCTAGGAGCAGACAGCTTCACATGTGAATTCTGCCAAGCATTTAAAGAAGAATTAATGCCAATTTTTCTCAAACTCTCCAAAAAAAATTGAAGAGGAGGGAATACTCCCAAAACTCATTTTATGAGGCAGAATTGCCTCATACTAAAACCAGATAAAGACACTATAGGAAAAAAAAGTGCAGGTCAATATCTTTGCTGAACATAGCCGCAAAAACCCTCAGCAAAATACAAGCAAGCCAAATTCAAGAGCACATTAAAAAGAATCATATACCATGGTCAAGTAAGATTTAGTCCTGGGATGCAAGGATTGTCCAACATAAGCAAGTTAATAAACGTGATACACCATATTAACAGAATTAAGGATAAAAATTATATGATCATTTCAATAGATGCGGAAAAAGCATTTGACAAAATTGAACATCTTTTCATGATTTTAAAAAAACACTCTCCCAACAAATTAGGGGAGCCAGGCATGATGGTGCATGCCTATACTCCCAGTGGTTTAGGAGGCCAAGGCAGTATGACTGTTTGAGGCCAGGAGTTTGAGACCAGCCTGGGCAACACAGCAAGACCCCATCTCTAAAGAAGAATTTTTTTTAACTAGCCGGGCATGGTGGCACGTGCCTGTAGTCCCAGCTACTCAAGAGGCTGAAGCAAGAGGATCTCCTGAGTCCAAGAGTTTGAGGTTAGAGTGAGCTATAATCACACCACTGTACTCCAGCCTTGGTGACAGAGCAAGACTCTGTCTCAAAAAGTGAAACAAAACAAAACAAAAAAACAAATTAGGCATAGAAGGAATGTACTGCAACATAATAGAGTCCATATATGACAAGTTAACATCATAGTCAACAGTGAAAAGCTGTCTTATTCCTCTGGGATCAGGAATAAGACAAGATTGCCCACTCTTGCCACTTCTATTTAACATAGTACTGGAAGTCTTAGCTGGAGCAATTAGGCAAGAAAAAGAAATAGAAGGCATCCAAATTGGAAAGGGGGTAGTTAATTTTCTCTGTTGGAAAAGAAATAATCTTACATATAGAAAACCCTAAAGACACCACAAGAAACCGATTAGAACCAATAAACGAAATCAGTAAAGTTGAAGGATACAAAATCAACATGCAAAAATTAGTTATTTTTCTACACTCTAACAACAAGCTATCCAAAAAAGAAATTAAGAAAACAATCCCACTTACAATAGCACCAAAAATAATAAAACACTTGGGAACAAATTAACAAAGTAAAAGATCTATATATGGAAAATTATAGATAAAAGAAAACATTGATAAAAGAAATTGAAAAAGACATAAATAAATGGAAAGCTATTCTTTGTTCATGGATTGGAAAAATTAGTATTATTGAAATGTGTATACTCTCCAAAGTGATCTACAGATACAGTGCAATCCCTATCAAAATTTCAGTGTCATTTTTTCCAAAGCAATAGAAAAAGCAATCTGAAAAGTCATATGAACCACAAAAGACATTGAATAACCAAAGCAATCATGAGAAAGAGAAAACAAAGCTGGAGGCATCACACATCCTTATTTCAGACTACATTACAAAGCTATAGTAATCAAAACAGTCTGGTAGTGGCATAAAAACAAACACATAGACCAATGGAAAAGAACAGAAAGCCAAGAAATAAACCCACTCATAAAGAGTCAACTTATCTTTGACCAGGATGCCAAGAACATTCAATGGGAAAAAGATAGTGTCTTTGATAAATTGTGTTGGGAAAACTGGGTGTTGACATGCAAAAGAATAAAATTAGACCTTTATCTTAAATCATATACAAAAATCAACTAGAAATTGATTAAAGACTTAAATGTAAGACCTGAAACCATAAAACTCCTAGAAAAATAATTAGCAAAAAATCTCCTTGACATTGGTCTTGGCAATGATTTTTTGCATATGACAACAAAAGCACAGGCAACAAAAGCAAAAATAAACAAGTAGGACTACATCAAACTAAAAAGCTTTTGCACAGCAAAGGAAATAATCACTATATGAAAAGGCAACCTGCAGAATGGGAGAAAATACGTGCAAACCATAAATCTGATAAGGGGTTAATATCCAAAATATATAAGGAACTCAAAAAACTCCACAGTTTAAAAAACAACCCAATTTTTAAAATCGGCAAAACCAGGTGCAGTGGCTCATGCCTGTAATCCCAGTACTTTGGGAGGCTGAGGCAGGGGGATTGCTTGAGGGTAGGAGTTGGGAGACAAGCCTGGGCAACATAGGAAGATCCCATCTCTATTTTAATAATAATAATAATAATACAATTAAAAACAGTCAAACTCATAGAGGCAGAAAGTACAATGGCAATTGCCAGGGGTCAAGGGTAGGGGAAGTGTTAGTTAAAAGACCTGAGCAGATATGTTTCCACATGACCAATAAGGAAATGAAAAGGTGTTAAGCATCACTACTCATCAGGAAGATGCAAGTCAAAACCACAATGAGCTATTATTCCATACCTGTTAAGCTGGCTATTATCAAAAGAACAAGAGATAACAGGTGTTGGCAAGGGAGCTGAGGAAAAGGCACCCTAGGACACTGTTGGTGGGAATGTAAATTGGTACAGTCATATGAAAAAAGAGTATGGAAGTTCCTCAAAATATTAAAGCTAGAACTACCATATGATTTAGCAATCCTAATTCTAAATATGTATCAGAAAGAAATGAAATCGGTACCTTGAAAAGATATTTGCAGTCCCATGTTCACCACAGCATTATTTACAACAGTCAAGATATAAAAACACCTAAGTGTACATCAATGGATGAATGGATAAAGAAAATGTATTATTCACACACTCACACAAACATACACACGTATACACATTTTCATATTACATATATTTATACATTATATATGTATATTTTATAGGCCCATATATACATTGAAATACATACAGACTCATATGCAATGGAATATTATTCAGTCAAAAAAAAGAAGGAAATCCATGGCCAAGCATGGTGGCTAACACTGTAATTCTAGCACTTTGGGAAGATTGCTTGAGCCCAAGAGTTCGAGCCCAGCCTGGGCAACATGATGAAACCCCATCTCTACACAAAATTTCAAAATTAGCTGGGGGTGGTGGTGCATGCCTGTGATCCCAGCTACTTGGGAGACTGAGGTGGGAGGATCGCTTGAGCCCAGGAGGATGAGGCTGCCATGAGCTTGTGATCACACCACTGCACTCCGGCCTGGGTGACAGAGTACTATCCTATCCAAAAGAAAAAAAAAAGGAAATCCTGTCCTTTGTGACAACGTGGATAAACCTGGAAGACATTATGCTGTGAAATAAGCCAGGCACAGAAAGACAAATATTGCATAATCTCACTTGCATGTGGAATCTAAAAAAGTCAAACTCAAAGAGGCAGAAAGTACAATGAATTGCCATGGGTGAAGGGTGCCCCAGATAAATGAGAAGATGTTGGTTAAAATTTCAGTTCTAAGATTTATAAGCTCTGTAGATCTAATGTACAGCATGGTGACTATAGTTAATAATACTCTATTGTTTACTTAAAATTTACTAAGTGAGTTGTCACTACACACATACCCAAAATGGTAATTATGTGTATAGATATGTTAATTAATTTGATTGTGGCATTCATTTTACAATTTATATGTATATCAAATCATTATGTTGTACACCTTGGATATGTACAATTTTTTTTGTCAGTTATCTCTCAATAAAGCTGAGAGCAAAAAGAAAAAAAAGAAAAGAAAAGAAACACAAGGGACTCAGAACAGAACAACCAAAACGATTTTGAAAAAGAATAACAAAATTGGAGGCCTCACTGTTTTTGAGACTTCATATCCAGAATACATAATACATAATAACTGTTAGAAGTCAAAAATAAGTCCTTTGCTGCTTAGAAATGTCTTCTCTGAGATTGCTGTTTCATCACTCTTACATTCAGCCTTCCACAAAGCTAAAGGCCATGGACACAATGCAGCCAGGTTCTTGGCTACTGCATAACCAGGGTGGCCTTTACTCAAGTTTCCAGTAAGCTATTCTACATTTCCATCAAAGAACTCATCAGAATGGCTTTTACTGGTCATATTTCTATCAACATTCTGGTCATGACATTTAACCAATATCTAGAAAGTTCCCAACTTTCCTTAGTCTCATTTCCCATTTACTGGACCCTCACCAAAATCACCCTTAATACTCCATTCATGGGAATACAGGCTTTTTCTAGCCTGTTCCTCCGAATTCTTCCAGCTACAACCCATTACCCAGTTTCAAAGCTGCTTTCACGTTTTCAGGTATCTGTATAGTAACACTCCAGTCTCAGTACTAATTTCCTGTCTTAATCCATTTTCTGTTGCTATGACAAAATATCTGAGACTGGGTAATGTATAAAGGAAAGAGGTTTATTTAGCTTATAATTCTGGAGGCTAGAAGGTCCAAGATTGAGCAGCCCCATCTGGACAGCCTCTGTGAGGGCCTCATGCTGAATCATAATATGGTGGAGAAGCAGGAGTGTGCAAAGAAGGCAAAACATAAGAGGCAACTTCGCTTTATAACAACCTACTCTAATGGGAGCTAATCCATTCCCAAGAGAACTAACACAGTGTTAGGACAAACACATCAATCCATCTTAATGACCTAATCACCTCTTAAAGGAACCACCTCCCAACACTGCCATATTGGGCAGCCTCAACCAAGCCTCAACATGAGTTTCGGTGAGAACAAATCATATTTTAGCCATAGCTCTATTAAATAAATTTAATAAAAAAGTAATAAACTTCCAAAATAGCATCAGGCCCAGATGGGTTAATAAGATAATTTTGCCAAATACTTATGGAAGAAATTATACCAACTGTAATTGGTATAATCTCTCCTAGAAAACAGAAACAGAGGGAATACTCCCTAACTCATTCTATGAGGCCAGCATTACCCTAATATCCAAACCAAAGACATTATAAGAAAGGAAAACTACAGACCAATATCTCTCATGAACATAGATGCAAAAATAATCAACAGATATTAGCAAACCTATATAATAATCAAAGATTATATACCATGACTAAGTGAGATTTATCCCAGATATGAAAAATCAGAAAATCAGTTAATGTAATCCATCACATTGACAGGCTAAAGAAGAAAAATCTCATAGTTATGTCACTAGATGTAGGAAACTCATTTGACAAAATCCAGTATTCATTTATGATTTTAAAAGTCTCTCAGAAAGCTGGGAATAGAAGAGATCTTATTCAACTTCATAAGGAACATCTATTTTTTAAAAGACCTACAGCAAACATCATATTTAATGGTGACAAACTAGATGCTTTCCCACTAAGATCAAGAATAAGTCAAAGAAGTCCACTCTCAGCATTCCTATTAAACATCCCTCTGGGAGTCCCGGTAAATGCAATAAGAAAAGAAATGACATGAAAAATACACAAATTGGGAAGGAAGAAATAAAACTGTCTTTGTTCACAGATGTCATGAATATCTGTAATGAAAATCCCAAAATACCAACAAAAAAATTCCTGGAAGTAGTAAGTGACTATAACAAGTTGCAGGCTACAAGGCTAATAAACAAAAGTCATACTTGTGTCTCTTTGGGCTTGAAAAAAGACCTAAAAAAATTTTAAAAAGAAATTTTTTAAAAGTCTATTTCTTTCTCTTATACCAGCCATAAACAACTGGAATTGGAATTTTTTTTTTTTTTTTTTTTTTTTTTCTGAGATGGAGTCTCACTCTTGTCACCCAGGCTGGAGTGCGATGGTGCAATCTCGGCTCACTGCAAACTCTACCTCCTGGGCTCAAGTGATTCTCCTGCCTCAGGAGACGGAGTTTCACCATGTTGGCCCAGCTGGTCTCAAACTCCTGACCTCAGGCAATCTGCCCGCCTCGGCCTCCCAAAGTGCTGGGATTACAGGTGTGAGCCACTGCGCCCGGCCAAACTTTGAAATTTAAAATGTAATGCCATTTACATTAGCACCCTTCAAAAATCAAATACTTAAGTATAAATCTAACACAATATCTATAGGATGCATATAAGGAAAACTACAAAGCTTTGATAAAAGAAATACATGTTAAAAACAATGATCTAAAAACAGAGCGAGATGCTCCATATACATATATGAATTGTACATTGTCAAGAAGTCAGTTCTTCCCAACTTGACCTACAGATTTGATGCAATTCCAACCAAAATCCTAGCAAGTTATTTTGTAGTGGCAAACTGATTCTAAAATTTATATGGAGAGTCACAAGACGCAGAATGTCCAACATGATATTGAAGGAGATCAAAGTCAGGATCAACACCACTCAACTTCAAAACTTACTACAAAGCTACGTTAATCAAGGCAGTGTGATGCTGGTGAATGGATAGACAAATAGATCAACAGAGCAGAATAGTAAGCCCAGAAATAGACCCATACAAATAATATAATCAACAGATTTTTAACAAAGGAACAAAGGCAATTCAAGTAAGAAAGGATAGTCTTTTCAATAAATAGTGCTGGAACAACTGCATATCCACGTGCCAACACAAGGAGAATATGGGGGAGGGCAGAATTCAGTCACAGACCTTGCATCTTTCACAAAAATTAACTCAAAATGTATCATAGATACAAAATTATAAAACTCCTAGAAGATAACATAGGAAAAAAAATCTAGGGACCTTTAGTTTGACAATGACTTTTTAGATACACCAAAAGCAAGACCCCATGAAAGAAAAAAAATGTGGTACGTTGGATCTCATTAAAATGAAAAATGTTTGCTCTGCAGAAGACCTTGTTGAGAGAATGAAAAGACAAGAAGCCATAGACTTGAAAAAAAAATTTGCAAAGCACATATGTGATAAAGGACTGGCATCCAAAATATACAAAGAACTCTTAAAACTCAACAATAAGAAAACAATTAGATTTACAATTTTCAAATAGATTTCAAAACTGGCAAAATATCTGAACACACACCTCACCAAGGAAAATGCACAAATAGAAAATAAATATATGAAAAGATACTCCATATCATATATGATCAGAGAAATGCAAATTAAAACAATAATGAGATACCACTATACACCTATTAGAATGGCTAAAATCCAAAATACAACACCAAATACTGTCAAAGATGTAGAACAGCAGGAAGCTTCATTTATTAGTGGTGTGAACACAAACTGATATAACCACTTTGGAAGACAGTTTGGCAGTTTCTTATAAAACTAAACATATTTTGCCGTATGATCTGGCAATTGCACTCAGTCTTTCTAATCAGGTGAGTTGGAAGCTTATGTCCAAACAAAAACCTACAAATGTTTATAGCATTTTTATTAATAATTGACAAAACTTGGAAGCAACCAAGATATACTTCAATAGGTAAATAAATAAGCAAACTGTAGGATAGCCATGCAATAGAATATTATTCAGCAATTTTTAAAAGAGCTATCAAGCCATGAAAAGACATGGAGGAATTTTAAATGCACATTGCTAAGTTAAAGACACCAATCTGAAAAGGCTACATACTGCATGATTCCTACCATATGACATTCTGGAAAGGGCAAAACTATGAAGACAATAAAAAGGATCAGTTGTTGTCAGGATTCGGGGAGTGGGGAAGAGGGAAGGTGAGATGGTTAGGGAAGACAGGGTATTTCTAAGGCAGCGAAACTACACATGATACTCTAATTGTGGATACATTTTATTATACATATGTCTGACGTTATAGAATATACCACACAAAGAGCAAACTCTAATTTATGAGCTTAGTCAACAATGTGTCAATATTCACTCATCAATCGTAACAAATGTACCACACTAATGCAAGATGTTAATAAAAGGGGAAAGTGAATGGGGAGGTTAAAAGAATATATGTGAACCCTGTACTTTCACTCATTTTTTTCTGAAAAACTAAAACTGCCCAAATATAGAGTCTGCTAATTTTTAAAAGATAGAAATGAAAAACAGGTCAGTAGTTTCCAGGGGTTGGTGGCTATGTGTGGTTGACTATGAAAAAGGATGGCATAGGGAAATTTTTAGAGTGATAACACTATGCTACATGGTGCAGGGTGTTTGATACACAGGCTCTACACGTAGAACTGTACATCCACAAGGAACAAATTTGAAAGTGGGAACATTTTAAAATTCAACCAAGAAGTCAGGAGGTCCTGGTCTGAAATACAGACTGTGATGAAATAATCTAACTATATTAAAAATGTTAACATAATCTTATGGAAGGGGATGTGGGAAAAGGTAACTGACTTAAGTAACTTAGGAAAAATGGTATGTGACTAGAATCTCTATAGAGTTAACACTAGTTTGTAAAGTTTTTCTCACAGAGGTGCAGGTTACAATTCTGAAACTGCTTTACATGTACAGTGGAGTAGAAAAAATGAATACTGTCATGTACCGCAGAGCAACCATTTGGTCAAGGATGGACCATATATATGACAGTGATCCCATAAAATTACAATAGAGCTGAAAAATTCCTATTGCCTAGTGATGTCACAGCCATCATAACATCATAGCACAATGCATAACTCACCCGTTCGTGTTAATGCTGGTGCAAGCAAAACTACTGTGCTGTCAGCTTCAGCAGACTTAAACGTTCCTGCCTGCCAGCTCTGAGAGCAGCAGATCTCCCAGCACAGCTCTTGAGCTCTGTTAATGGACAGACTGCCTCCTCAAGTGGGTCCCTGACCCCCGTGCCTCCTGACTGGGAGTCACCTCCCAGCAGGGGTCGACAAACACCTCATACAGGAGAGCTCTGGCTGGCATCTGGTGGGTGCCCCTCTGGGATGAAGCTTCCAGAGGAAAAAGCAGACAACATTCTTTGCTGTTCTGCAGCCTCCGCTGGTGATACCTGGCAAACAGGGTCTAGAGTGGACTTCCAGCCAACTCCAGCAGACCAGCAGAAGAGAGGCCTGACTGTTAGAAGGAAAACTAACAAACAGAAAGCAATAGCATCAACATCAACAAAAAGGATGCCCACTCAAAAACCCTATCTGAAGGTCACCAACATCAAAGACCAATGGTAGATAAATCCACGAAGATGAGGAAAAACCAGCACAAAAAGGCTGAAAGTTCCAAAAACCACAATGCCACTTCTCCTCCAAAGGATCACAACTCCTCGCCAACAAGGGAACAAAACTGGATGGAGAATGAGTTTGACAAATGGATAGAAGTAGGCTTCAGAAGGTGGGTAATAACAAAATCCTCCAAGCTAAAGGAGCATGTTCCAACCCAATGCAAGGAAGCTAAGAACCTTGGGAAAAGGTTACAGGAACTGCTAACTAGAATAACCAGTTTAGAGAAGAACATAAATCACCTGATGGAGCTGAAAAACACAGCATGAGAACTTCGTGAAGCATACACAAGTTTCAATAGCTGAATCGATCAAGCAGAAGAAAGGATATCAGAGATTGAAGATCAGCTTAATGAAATAAAGTGTGAAGACAAGATTAGAGAAAAAAGAATGAAAAGGAACGAACAAAGCCTCCAAGAAAAACGGGACTATGTAAAAAGACCAAACCTACATTTGATTGGTGTACTTGAAAGTGATGGGGAGAATGGAACCACTTGGAAAACACACTTTAGGATGTTATCAAGGAGAATTTCCCCAACCTAGCAAGACAGGCCAACATTCAAATTCAGGAAATACAGACAACACCACAAAGACACTCCTTGAGAAGAGGAACCCCAAGACACATGATCTTCAGATTCACCAAGGTTGAAATGAAGGAAAAAATGTTAAGGGCAGCCAGAGAGAAAGGTCAGGTTACCCACAAAGGGAAGTCCATCAAACTAACAGTGGATCTCTCGGCAGAAACCCTACAAGCCAGAAGAGAGTCGGGGCCAATGTTCAACATTCTTAAAGAAAATAATTTTCAACCCAGAATTTCATATCCAGCCAAACTAAGCTTCATAAGCTAAGGAGAAATAAAATCCTTCACAGACAAGCAAATGCTGAGGGATTTTGTCACCACCAGGCCTGCCTTACAAGAGCTCCTGAAGGAAGCACTAAATATGCAAAGGAAAAACCAGTACCAGCCACTGCAAAAACATGCCAAAATGTAAAGATTATCAACACTATGAAGAAACTGCATCAACTAATGGGCAAAATAACCAGCTAGCATCATAATGACAGGATCAAATTCATACATAATCAATATTAATCTTAAATGTAAATGGGCTAAATGCCCCAATTAAAAGACACAGACTGGCAAATTGGATAAAGAATCAAGACCCATTGGTATGCTGTATTCAGGAGACCCATCTCACGTGCAAAGACACACATAGGCTCAAAATAAAGGGATAGAGGAATATTTACCAAGAAAATGGAAAGCAAAATAAAGCAAGGGTTGCAATCCTAGTCCCTGATAAAACAGACTTTAAACCAACAAAGATCAAAAGAGACAAAGAAGGGCATTACATAATGGTAAAGGGATCAATGCAACAAGAAGAGCTAACTATCCTAAATATATATGCACCCAATACAGGAGCACTCAGATTCATAAAGCAAGTTCTTAGAGACCTACAAAGAGACTTAGACTCCCACACAATAATAGTGGGAGACTTTAACACCCCACTGTCAATATTAGACAGATTAATGAGACAGAAAATTAACAAGGATATTGAACTCAGCTCTGGACCAAGCAGACATAATAGACATCTACAGAACTCTCCACCCCAAATCAACAAGATATACATTCTTCTCAGCACCAGATAGCACTTATTCTAAAATTGACCATATAATTGGAAGTAAGATACTCCTCAGCAAATGCAAAAGAATGGAAATCATAACAGTCTCTCAGACCACAGTGCAATCAAATTAGAACTTAGGATCAAGAAACTCACTCAAAACTACACAACTACATGGAAACCGAACAACCTGCTCCTGAATGACTACTAGGTACATAACAAAATTAAGGCAGAAATGAGTAAGTTCTTTAAAACCAATGAGAACAAAGACACAATGTACCAGAATGTCTGGGACACAGCTAAAGCAGTGTTTAGAGGGAAATTCAAAGCACCAAAATGCCCACATGAGAAAGCGGGGAAAGATCTAAGATCAACACCCTAACATCACAATTAAAAGAACTAGAGAAGCAAGAGCAAACAAATTCAAAAGCTAGCAGAAGACAAGAAACAACTAAGATCAGAGCAGAACTGAAGGAGATAGAGACATGAAAAATTCTTCAAAAACTCAATGAATCCAGGAGCTGGTTTTTTGAAAAGATTAACAGAATAGATAGACCACTAGCCAGACTAATAAAGAAGAAAATAGAGAAGAATCAAATACACACAATAAAAAATAATAAAGGGATTATCACCACTGATTCCACATAAACACCTCTACGCAAATAAACTAGAAAATCTAGAAGAAATGGATAAATTCCTGGACACACACACCTTCCCAAGACTAAACCAGGAAGAGGTCAAATCCCTGAATAGACCAATAACAAGTTCTGAAATTGAGGCAGTAATTAATAGCCTACCAACCAAAAAAAGCCCAGGACCAGATGGATTCACAGTTGAATTCTACCACATGTACAAAGAGGAGCTGGTACCATTCTTTCTGAAGCTATTCTAAACAATAGAAAAAGAGGGACTCCACCCTAACTCATTTTATGAGGCCAGCATCATCCTGATACCAAAACCTGGCACAGACACAACAAAAAAAGAAAATTTTAGGCCAATATCACTGATGAACATCGATGTGAAAATCCTAAATAAAATACTGGCAAACCAAATCCAGCAGCACAATAAAATATTATCCACCACAATCAAGTTGGCTTCATCCCTGGGATGCAAGGCTGGTTCAACATATGCAAATCAATAAGCGTAATCCATCACATAAACAGAACCAATGACAAAAACCACATAATTATCTCAATAGATGCAGAAAAGGCCTTTGATAAAATTCAACATTCCTTCATGTTAAAAACATTCAATAAACTAGGCATTATGGAACATATCTCAAAATAATAAAAGCTATTTATGACAAACCAACAGTCAATATCGTACTGAATGGGCAAAAGATAGAAGCATTCCCTTTGAAAACTGGCATAAGACAAGGATGCCTTCTCTCACCACTCCTATTCAACATGGTATTGGAAGTTTTTGCCAGGGCAATCAGGCAAGAGAAAGAAATAAAGTGTATTCAAATAGGAAGAGGGGAAGTCAAATTGTCTCTGTTTGCAGGTGACGTGATTGTATATTTAGAAAACCCCATCATCTCAGCCCCAAAACTCCTTAACCTGATAAGCAACTTCAGCAAAATCGCTGGATACAAAATTAATGTGCAAAAATCACAAGCATTCCTATACACCAATAATAGACAAACAGAAAGCCAAATCATGAGTGAACTCCCATTCACAATTGCTACAGAGAAAATAAAATACCTAGGAATACAATTTACAACGGATGTGAAGGACCTCTTCAAAGAGAACTACAAACTGCTGCTCAAGGAAATCAGAGAGGACACAAACAAATGGAAAAACATTCCATGCTCATGGATAGGAAGAATCAATACAATAAAAATGGCCATACTGCCCAAAGTAATTTATAGATTCAATGCTATTCCCATCAACTACCACGACTTCCTTCACAGAATTAGAAAAAATACTTTAAATTTCATATGGAACTGAAAAAGAGCCCATATAGCCAAGACAATCCGAAGCAAAAAGAACAAAGCTGGAGGCATCACACCACCTGACTTCAAACAATACTACAAGCCTACAGTAACCAAAACAGCATGGTACTGGTACCAAAACAGATATATAGACCAATGGAACAGAACAGAGGCCTCAGAAATAATGCCACACATCTACAACCATCTGATCTTTGACAAACCTGACACAAACAAGCAATGGAGAAAGGATTCCCTATTTAACAAATGGTGTTGGGAAAACTGGCTAGCCATACGCAAAAAAACTGAAACTGCACCGCTTGCTTACACTTTATACAAAAATTAACTCAAGATGGATTAAAAACTTAAATGTAAGACCTAAAACCATAAAAACTCTAGGAGAAAACCTAGGCAATATCATTCAGGACATAGGCATGGGCAAAGATTTCATGATTAAAACATCGAAAGCAATTGTAACAAAAGACAAAATTGACCAATGGGATCTAATTAAACTAAAGAGCTTCTGCACAGCAAAAAAAACTATCATCAGAGTGAACAGGCAACCTACAGAATGAGAGAAAATGTTTGCAATCTACCCATCTGACAAAGAGCTAATATCCAGAATCTATAAGGAACTTAAACAAATTTACAAGAAAAAAACAAACAATTCCATCAAAAAGTGGGCAAAGGATATGAACAGACACTTTTCAAAAGAAGACATTTATGCAGCCAACAAACATATTTAAAAAGCTCATCATCACTGGTCATTAGAGACATACAAATCAAAACCACAATGGGATACCATCTCACATCAGTTAGAATGGTGATCATTAAAAAGTCAGGAAACAACAGATGCTAGAGAGGATGTGGTGAATTAGGAATACTTTTACACTATTGGTGGGAGTGTAAATTAGTTCAACCATTGTGGAAGACATTGAGGCAATTCCTCAAGGATCTAGAACCAGAAATACCATTTGACCCAGCAATCCCATTACTGGGTATATACCCCAAGGATTGTAAATCATTCTACTGTAAAGACACACGCACATATATGTTTATTACAGCACTGTTCACAATAGCAAAGACTTGGAACCAACCCAAATGCCCATCAATGATATACTGGATAAAGAAAATGTGGCCCATATACACCATGGAATACCATGCAGCCATAAAAAATGATGAGTTCATGTCCTTTGCAGGGACATGGATGAAACTGGAAACCATCATTCTCAGGAAACTAACGCAGTAACAGAAAACCAAACACTGCATGTTCTCACTCATAAGTGAGAGTTGAACAATGAGGACATGTGGGCACAGGGAGGGGAACATCACACACTAGGGCCTGTCGGGGGGTTGGGAGCAAGGGGAGGGATAACATTAGGACAAGTACCTAATCTAGATGACTAGTTGATGGGTGCAGCAAACCACCGCGGCACATGTATACCTATGTAACAAACCTGCATGTTCTGCACATGTATCCCAGAACTTAAAGTATAATAAAAAATTAAAAATTAAAAAATAAACTACTGCACTGCCAGTCATATAAATATAGTTCATACAGGCTGGGTGCAGTGGCTTACGCCTGTAATCCCAGCACTTTGGGAGGCCGAGGCAGGCAGATCACAAGGTCAGGAGATAGAGACCATCCTAGCTAACATGATGAAACTTCGTCTCTACTAAAAATACAAAAACTCAGCCGGGCGGGTGCCTGTAGTCCCAGCTACTTGGGAGGCTGAGGCAGGAGAATGGCGTGAACCTGGGAGGCGGAGCTTGCAGTGAGCCAGATCACGCCACTGCACTCCAGCCTGGGCGACAAAGCAAGACTCTGTCTCTCTCTCGCTCTCTCTCTCTCTCTCTCCATATATATATATAAAATACAATTATGTATCATACTTAATACTTGATATTGATAATAAACAATGATGTTACTGGTCTATGTATTTACAATACTATACTTTTAATCATTATTTTAGAGCATACTCCTTCTACGTATTTTTTTTAAGTTAACTGTAAAACAGTTTCAGTTAGGTCCTTCAGGATGTATCTAGAAGGCATTGTTATGGTAGGTGGTGGTTCCATGCGTGTTATTGCCCCAGTGGAACAAAATGTGGAGGGAGAAGACAGTGATATTGATCATCTTGACCCTGCGTATACCTAGGCTAATGTGTGTGTTTGTGTCTTAGTTTTTAACAACAACAACAACAAAGCTTAAAAAGTCATAAAGAAATTAGCCAGGTGTGGTGGCTCACGCCTGTAGTCTAACACTTTCGGAGGCTGAGGCGGGTGGTTCACGTAAGCCCACGAGTTTGAGACCAGCCTGGGCAACATGGCTAAATCCTGTCTCTACAAAAAAATACAAAAACGTTAGCTGGGCACAGTGGCGGCACCTGTGGTCCCAGGTAATTGAGAAGCTGAGGTGGGAAGATCGCTTGAGCCTGGGAGGTGGAGGCTGCAGTGAGCTGAGATGGCACCATGGCACTCCAGCCTGGGTGACAGAGTAAGACCCTGTCCAAAAAAGATAAAAAAGAAAAATAAATGTAAAGTAAATGAATAATTTTTAAAATAGAAAAAAGTTTATAGAATATGGATGTAAAGAAAGAAAATATTTTTGTATAGCTGTACAATGGGTTTGTGTTTTAAGCTAAGTGTTATTACAAAAGAATCAAGTTTTTAAAAATTTAAGTGTACAAAGTTAAAAAGTTACAGTAAGCTTGCCAGGCGCAGTGGCTCATGCCTGTAATCCCAACACTTTGGGAGGCCGAGATGGGTGGATCACCTAAGGTCAGGAGTTCGAGACCAGCCTGGCCAACATGGTGAAACTGTGTCTCTACTAAAATTAGAAAAATTAGCCAGCGATGATGGCAGGTGCCTGTAATCCCAGCTACTTAAGGGCTGAGGCAGGGGAATCGCTTGAACTCAGGAGGCAGTAGTTGCAGTGAGCCGAGATCGCACCACTGCACTCCAGCCTAGACGACAGAGCAAGACCCTGTCTCAAAAAAAAAAAGGTACAGTAAGCTACGGTTAATTTATTACTGAAGAAAATATTTTTATATATTTAGTATAGCCTAAATGTAGTGTTTACAAAGTCTACAAGAGTGTACAGTAATGTCCTCAGCCTTCACATTCACCCACCACTGACTCACCCATAGCAACTTCCAGTCCTGCAAGCTCCATTCATGGTAAGGGCCCTATACAGGTTTTCCATTTTTTATCTTTTATACCATATTTTACTGTACCTTTTCTATATTTAGATAAGTTCAAATATACAAATACTTACCATTGTGTTATAATTGCCTACGGTATTCAGTACAGTAATATGCTGCACAGATTTGCAGCCTAGGAGCCATAGGTTACACCAGATAGCCTAGGTGTGTAGTAGGTTTGTGAAAGTATACTATGATGCTTATACAATGACTAAATTGCATAACGATGCATTCCTCAGAATGTACCCACATCATTAAGCAGCACATGACTGTATACAGATAAATACAGAAATGATAATATGTATGTGTGTATACTTGGGTTAGTATATATATCCTAGCTCTGTCTGCTGAAAGGTCTAATTTCCCCCACTCACTTCGGTGTTGGCAAGACTTAGTAACTTGCTTCCAAACAATTGGATATTGAAAGAGTTTTTATATATATAAATGTAACTTTAAAGTACAGAAATCTAGCAAATATAATCTTAACCAGAGATGAAAGTTTAGATCACCAGTGATGCCATGTTGATAGCATGTAACCTCTGATACGATGTGACAAGAAGGGTACTTCATCTCTGTGGTATTTTCCCCCAAAACCCATAACTCCAGGCTAATCATAACAAAAACATTAGGACAGTGGACATCCAAGACTCCAAGATGGTGTCAGATCTACCAGTCTAGGAAAAGAACTGTACTCATGGATGTCAAAATAAAGGGATGACATGCTGGATACTGATGTGGGATTTCATCCCTAAAGGCACTGTTGGGGCATTTCAATACAGCCACTACTGATATTACAAGTATGTCAAAGTGAAGAAAGGGAGCACTCTCAGGGTTTCTACGCTGTTGGCAGCTTACATGTTTTTCAACTACTGCCTTTCTTACAAGGAACTCAAACTTGACAGGTTACACAACTGATTCAAGGTTTGTGAAAGCACACAAGTGGAAGTACCAAGCCCCTTTTAAACAGAAAAATAACCAACAACAAGCACAAAAAATGTTTTATTAAAAGTGACAGTTAAGAGATGACAAAAAAGACGCTTGTTTACAGTAAGAGAGATGAAAGCAGACAAAATAGCACATTGTACAGCCTCAGCTAGGAGCATAGGCATCAGAAAACTCAAATTTTTCCACTGCCTTGTGCATGTCTACAAATCACTCCGAGCACTGATTTGGGGGTTAAAATAAATTTCAGCAAGTAGGTGAATTTGCAAGTCTGAATGCTTGAATAATGAGAATTGACCGTAATACAATGTGTTGTATGGGACGATTGTTACACAGCAATAGAATCCCGAAACACACCAAAGACATCTTTTGCCAGGCAGGGTGGCTTAGATTGGGTTCCCAGAACAGACTCTGAGAGAGAATTCTGTCCAATGGTTTGTTGAAGAGTGCTCATAGGAGAACTGCTCACAGAAGGCCATTGCAACTAACATCTCAGCTGATCCTACAAGAGGCCTTTCCAAGTTGTCCCAAATAGAGGGAAGAAGGCTGGGCCTTTATATCTCTGCATAGCAATTAGTTGCTATGGGATACCCCTGTGAAGAGACTTAATCCTGAGGGAATCAGTTCCCTGTGACTGCCCATTTTGTGAGGGGTGCAGCTGTGAATCAGTATCTTCAGAAGCTGAGGGATGGCTGTGATTTCTCTGCAATGGGATCTAGCAGGTACACCACATGTCAGAACACAGGGTGCCTCTTCTGATTGGTTCTGAGTCCTGTTGACATGATAACTTCCTTGCTATCTAGTATGACAAGAAATTTCAGGCTTATTTTATACTTTTCCTGTTTCATACCTGTAAATTTTTCAAGCCATTTCTCCAAGAAGCCCTGGTTTCTTTTGGTGGCAAATGGTATTTCCTTTTTTGTTGTTGTTGTTGTTGTTGTTCTTTTTTGGTGGGGGGCAGGGGATGGAGTTTTGTTCTTGTGGCCCAGGCTGGAGTGCAACGGAGCAGTCTCGGCTCACTGCAACCTCCGCCTCCCAGGTTCAAGAGATTCTCTTGCCTCAGCCTCCCAAGTAGCTGGAATTACAGGCACCCGCCACCATGCCTGGCTAATTTTTTTGTATTTTTAGTGGAGACGGGGTTTCACAATGTTGGCCAGGCTGGTTTCGAACTCCTGACCTCATGTGATCCACCAACCTCGGCCTCCCAAAGTGCTGGGATTACAGGCGTGAACCACCATGGCCAGCCGGCAAATGGTATTTCAAGACCACTAAAAATGCTTATTGCGCTCTATGTCACTTGCCCCTTATGACTAGAAACCCATAGGGATTTTTGTTGTTTGTTTTTACTTCCTTTTTGTTCAAGTCTCGCATTTTTAGTGAAACTGAGTGCCTGCCAGTCAACAACTCCTCTCCCTGTGTCATCTCTCTCTTTCAGGTTCTACCCAGCCACCAAGCTCCTTACCTAGGAGTCCTCGTAATGACCACCTCTGTCCCCCACCTGCCATCTACATCTTATCTGTGGATGAAGGCCAGTGCCTGATTCATAAAAGATAATGCATAAGTATTTGTTGGAAAGAGTAAAATCGACTAATGTTTACTTGGCACTTGATGTTTTGTTCCCTGGGGGAACAGGCCCATCTTTTCTGGTAGCCTGAGGCTATTCCCCAGTAGTCAAGATGCTTGAATGGAATTTCTATTCTCCTATAACAAGAAACATGCTCTAATATTGGCAGACCAAAAGGCACCCCATCCGGAGCCATAAACTTCCTGGAGCCTGGGACTTTCCCCCACTGCAGGGACTGTAACCCTGGCCTACCCAGTTGTGTTTTTTCCCCATCATGAAGGCAACCTGGAAAGCAAAAGGGGGACAAAGCAATGAAGTGAAAGGGCAGTGAGAGAAAAGAGTAAGGCAATAGAGAATATATGAGCACCTAATTATCTATTCATTCACTCACTCACTCACTCACCAAATAGTTCCTAAACTCCTGCTCAGTTCCATGCCTGGAGCTGGAGGATGGAAGATAAGGAAAGATTGAACAGAGTCCCACCGCCATGAAGAACAACATGTCAACCAGTGGAAACAGAGAAATTAACAGGCACAGAGACTGCAGAGTCCGGGGAGCCCAGAAGAAGGCACATTACATTACACAGCCCAGCAGAGTTCACAGGAGTGGTTTGTGGAAAGGGGTAATGCTTATATTGGGGCTGAACTGATGAGGAAGAAGAAAGAAGGAAATGAGAAGCCATACTGGATTCCCAGCAGATGGAACATGGAAAAGGGTCAGTCTATTCTGAAAGAAAGATGCAAGTAACAGAAATACGTGGCAAGTCTTGGGCATCCAACTGTTTTTCACGGGCATTTCTGTAGGTCATGACCTAGAACTTGCTGGGTTTAGCTGTAACCAGGTAGAGTTTGAAAAGCAGAGTGTTTTCACTCACTGAGCCCCAGCTCCCTCAGGCCGCAGGTTCTCTCTCTCTCTCTCTCTCTCTCTCTCTCTCCCCCACCTCCGCACTTGTTATAGGGCAGCAAGGAGAAGCAGGAAGGTGTCTGAGTGTGCCACACCTCAGTCTCTGTCCCTCTTGATGCCCCGCTCCTGATGCAGGGTTTGTTAAACTCAAGTACCACATTCCCAGCTACAGAGATGCCGATGGCAAACAAAAAAAAAAAAAACCAGCAGCAGAACCCACTGGGTAAAGCCACCTGTCAGACTTAATGAGCGCAGAAAACTCCTCATCCCCAGCTCTGCCAGAGTTTAATAAAAACCATGAATATCTTCCTAATAAATGGGAAGCCAATTCTTTATGGAGTATGTTACATACAACCTCACACCCCAGTGAGCAGAGGTTCAGAAACAGAGGAGACTCTCCAAACATTTATTTAGTTGCTTTCTGAAAACTCCACACTCCATAACAGACTCAATACAACTTGTAGTGTCCCTGAAAGTGGCCACTAGGCCACTGAGGAAAGAGGTGCAAGAATGGGTTGCCCCAAGAAAGCTGGTGTGGCAGAGGCTGTCCAC
>NC_045435.1:89814112-89825999 GCF_002776525.5 Piliocolobus tephrosceles | reverse complement strand
AGATATTGATGAGTCACCGTGGCCCACCTGGCAGGGCGGCTGGCCCTCTAGCTGCAATCGGTTCACTCCCTCCTTCCTACCAGCCAGAGCACAGCCCTGGTGCAGGCATGGCTCAGGCAGGTGACCAGAGCACCAGGCAGGGGCACTTTCCAGGCCCCAGTCTCCCTGCCATGCTCTATTGTATGGATCTCCAGAGGGTCCATGGATTCCAACTGGGATTTGCAGAAAGGGCATTGGGAAGGAGGGGGAGGTTGGAAGAGAGGCCTAGTATAAGACTCAGAAACGAAAGAGGAGTGGACTGGGGTGATCACAGGGCCACCAGGATGCCCAGGGGCAGCAGCAGATGCAGGAGTAAAATGAGGAACACTGCTGGATACGAACAGGTAGCCTGATCCACCACTGCCATCAGCCACTTACTGTAGACACCAATTTCTGTATAAATTCCAGGCAATCCGTGGCGACCACAGCCAATGCCCCAGCTCACAATCCCTACCTGGACCCATGTGTCATCATATTCACAGGCCAAGGGACCCCCAGAATCTCCCTGGAGAAAGAGAAAGAAACGAACTTCAGAAATTGAATAGGATCTATATCAGAGCAGACTGACTGTACTACAAGGTGTTGAGGAGACAGGCACACATAGGGCTTCCTCTGGCCCCTCAAAGGCCCCACTGCCCAAATTTCTGTGAATATGACAACTGAATATGTGAGCATGGGAACTAAAAAGTTAAGGGGAAAACTTTAATATGCTCTGAGAAATGATGACTTCTCATTTTCCAAACCATAGTGGCTGTTAAACGTCTTGAATATCACCTCAGCATGGCAGCCCCCTAAATCCTTGTAGTTAGCCTGAAGTTTCTCTACAACTCCTAACCTACATAGCCAGCTCCACACCCTCCAACTCAAGCAGAATTCTGCATGTCCTTTCCCAAACCTCCTCTGCTGACCAACCATCTCAGTCAGAAAAATAGGGTCCTCCTGAACCTCTCCCTCACCCCCACTCCTACATGCAGTCAGTCAACAAGAATGGATGGGTCAACCTCAAAAACACCTTCACTTGCCTCCCTGCCCCAGGCACTGCTCAGGACTCAATTTATCATGGCCTAGGTGATGAAAACAAGCATTTAGACTTCTGTCTATGCACCACACAGCTCAGGGAGTCATTTATCAAAAAGACAAATCTAATTACGCTCACCAAAGCCCCCTCCCAAGTCCTGCCAGAGCAAAATCTAGAAAATTGGCACTGCACTCCAAGTCATACACATTCTGACTCCAACTCACTTCTCAGCCACATTTGCTGCCTCACTGCTCCAAATGTGTAAAGTGTCCCTCAACATGAGAAGTACCCTCAGACCTCTGAGCCACTGTACATGCTATTCCCTCTCCTTACAATGCTGTTTTCCTCTTTCCAAGAAATCCAAATACTCATTCCCTAAGACCCAGCTCAAATGGCCCCTCCTCAGGAAGGCAGCTTGGTGCCGAGGGAAGAGCGTGGGTCTGGGAGTTGGTACTCACAGGAGGATCCTGAAGTAACGTCCTTGGATCTCGCCTTCCACATTCATACAAGGGGTGTGATGTTTATGTTGCAGGGTTGTGGTGTGGGTTAACTGAGATAATGAGGGTTAATGTCCACACTGGCATGGTGAGCATCACATAGGAGGACCTCAATTAGTACGGCATATGTTATTAGCATTTCCCACCCAACTTTCCCACACACCAGCAGAGCCCCCAGGCAGTGCTCCTCCCTTTTGAAAGAATAGACCAGGCCAAGTTAGGGCAGCCATGGCAGGTTTCCCTTTATGAATCTCTTTAACTCAACTAGGTGTGAACAGAGGAAGCAGCAAATAACCCAGACTCTGCCATCTGGGAATGAGGAAAGGATCCATGAACTTACCTGGCAAGAATCCTTTCCTTGTCCTTTATAGCCACAGACCATCCCTTTTTTTATTACATCCTTAGTAGATGACAAGGCCTTTTTTATTATCTTATTACATTCCTCATAGCGCATGATGTATTGGTCCACCTCCTGGAGAATTTCTGATGTAAGTTTCTCTCCTATCAAAGAAGATCATCAGATCTGCACAAGTGGACAATAGGCCCCTAAGCACCCAGCATCCCTCTGGAAAAAGACAAGGCAGTGAGTATTATTCTCATTTGACACAGAAGGCCCAAAGTTGATATGGGGAGAGGAGGATGTAAGAAACAAAACCAAGACAGGAACAGGAAGAATATTTCAGGAGAGGGAGAGGCAAGGCCTTGCCAACTTGAGAAATGACAACCAAGTATCATCACGCAAAGTATCAGTAGTAATATTGAGAGTGTGTCCTGTGCATCAGTAAAGCATCTTTACTGTCTAGAGCAGGATCACAGACTCTCAGGCAGAAAATGCCCCAGAAGTACCAAATCCAGCTTCTCCCCAGGGATAGGAGGGCCTACACCCCACCAACAGGAGTCTTCTGGTTCTCTCTACATCTCCAGGAACAGAAAATACCCTGTCCACCAAGGCAGGTGCTTTCAATGAGGAGCAGCTCTGACTGGCAGACAACTCATTACCCTCTGAGGTGTTCCTGGGGAAAACTTTATAGCATCTGGCTCTGTCCAGGGAACCTAAAAATCCCCCCAAACCAGTCAAGCACAGTGCCCCAACAAATCCACAGAAGGAGATGTTGCCCATGTGTTTCTTCTTCTCCTGGCTCAGCAACTCCAGTTCCCAGGACAAAAGTCTTCCTAAATGGCTGCCATCAAATATTTGTGTTGCAACAAAAGAACTCAACTCAGTTTCTGGTGTCACCCAAGACAACCAGGAACGATGACCGTAACAGTTGCTAAATTGCGTGCCCCTCACAACCTGCTACCCACCAGGCAGTCTGCCTCCCTGTCCCTCTCCGTAGCCTTCCTGTCTACTCCAGGGGTAAGGGTGCCTCCTCTCTGCCCCAAGTTTGCTTCCTGCCTTGAAGTCTCACCGCCTTCTTGTGTTTTGCCCCATCCGGTCACCCAGCACCTGGTCCTAGCTTCCACCTGGAAATTCTCCTGAGGGATGCAGATAGGCTGGATGTTTGAGGTAAAATTCACAGGATGATGGAGCTGGAGAAGGGCAAGGTCATTTCGAATGGTTGTAACTGTTGAGAACTTAGGGTGGACAAAAGCTCTTCGGACAGGGACCACCACACTTGTGTTTTGATTATAGACACTCCGATCTCCCATCTTGACCCAGTAACGGAGGCGGCTGTGGGAGAGAGGACATACCTCTAAGAAAAGGCCTGGGAAACATCCTTTGTGCCTTTTCCATACATTTCCAATGTTTCTCAAACTGGCCTCAATCTCCCGGGCCACTATCCCTACCACCCCATCTCCATCACCAAAAACCCTTCCTTGATCACTCTCAAACTTGGTTTGCCTGCCCAACTTAGACATGCCTACAGCAAGACGACCAATGCAGAGACCCCCTCTGGCTTCACTGTGAGTTTTGTTTCGTTGTTGCCAAATTGCCAGGGCAATGGAACTCAGTGGGTGCTTGAGGGGGCCGGCCTGACCCCAGAAGGCTCCCCAGCCCCGCGTGTCGCTCCTCACCTGGAAATGCAGTGGCCTGCCGTCAGCACCCACGTGGTGGTGACCAGGGTGCCGCCGCAGATGTGCCTGCCTTTGGCCCTCACGCTCACCTGCCAGGGCCACCTCCCTTCCTCCGCGTCCACTCCTCCCACGATTCTCAGAGGGGTTCGGCCACACACTAGGGTGAGGATAGTGTAGGATGAAGAACTCACTCAAAGACACAGGACTTGACTCCCCCGGGTGCCCCGACGACAGCCAAGAAGGAGCCGTGTCCCCCAGGGCTCCCGAGCCACGCTTCAGATTCCCCGGGCTACCAGGTAGCACCTGCCCCAGCCTGGCGCCCAACCTCCGCCTGCGGGCCTCCCACGCAGTGAGTCACCTGGGAAGGACGTAAACAGATTGGGTGGGGGGCCCGCCGCAGGTCCCGAGGCAGGGCTCGCTTTGGGGTTCTCGCGGCCCTCCTCTGAGAGGAGAGCGGAGGGAAGGCGTGGCGCCGCCCTGCCCTCCCGATACTGCCAGGTCCAGGGCTGAAGGAGCAGGAGCCAGGCCAGGAGGCCCAGGGAGCCGCCGCCAGAGGACATGTCATGGATACCGGCTGCCCCTCTCCCGGCAGCTCGCGCCCCCTGCCGGGGGTTGGCTGGAACCAGGGCTCCTGCGAGGGGCGGGAGCCTCGAGGGGTGGAAATGGCGGAGCCGACTTGCCGGACCCCGGTCTTGCCAGATTCCTTGTCTGAGTGGGAAATGTCGCCCTTGCGGTGCGGTTTCACTCAGATCCTCACTCCAGACTATGTCCAGCCAGAACCCTGCCCAGGACCAAGGGGTTAGCGTAATTCTGAGAAAACTGCCCTTGATGGAGACCTCCTGCTTTAGGGTCGGCACTTAGGAGGCAGGTGCGATGCTGCTCCTGCCCTTGCAGGTGTGGTACCTGGCCTGGAGCTGGTCAGGATGGGTCTTCTGGGAATTCACCGAGGAGCTCTCATTCTCCATAGCGTCCTTAAATCAGGGCTTCATTCACCAGACCTAGATATTAGGGTAGGAGGACTTTACAGATGAAGCAGGCTAGACAGAGGAGTGGGTTGCTCTTCTGTTTCAGTCGCAGGGACATCTTTTAAGCAGCCCGCAGGTCAATCCACTCTTATTAGCTCTGTGTCCCTAATGTCTATTCTGCCTGTTCTGGTAGCTCATCCTTTTGTCTGCTGCCCAAGACCTACTACCAAGCCTCTGCCCCTCCTGGCTTCATCTTTGTTGAAGTTGGAGGAAAAACAACAACAATAACAGCTTTTGAATTGCTGTATGTTCCACTTTTTCCTGTCCAAAAGTGGACAATCATGACAGTGTTTTCCAAGGATGCCAGTGCTCTCCTCACCAATTTATTGTTCTAAGTCTTGGTGAAGGGGGCATTCTCTAAGGCCCTCTTGGAGCTCAGTGGAGTGGGCTAGCAGGTCATACATCATGAATCCATCCCAATATTCCCCTCTCTCTAACTCTCTCTCTACATTGAACAAGTGTAGGGACCAGCCCTACAGGGCCTGTGGGTTTTTCTCCTCGTGTGTGGAGACGAGAGATCGTAGATATAAAGACGTAAGACAGAGACAGAAAGAAAAACAGCTAGGCCCGGGGGACCACTACCACCAAGACGCGGAGACCTGTAGTGGCCTGGACTCGCTGCTGTTTATTGTATTCTAGGCAAGGGGGCAGGGTAAGGAGTATGAGTCATCTCAAAGGATTGATAAGGTCACGCAAGTCACGTGTCCCCGGACAGGGGGACTTTCCCTTTGTGGTAGCCAAGGCAGAGAGGAAAGGCAGCATACATCAGCATTTCTTCTATGCACTTATCAGAAAGATCAAAGACTTTAATACTTTCACTAATTTTGCTACTGCTATCGTCTCAGAACTTAAAAGAAGGAGCCAGGTGTACAGGCGGAACATGAAAGTGGACAAGGAGCGTGACCATAGAAGCGCAGCACCATAGGAAGACGTTTACGCCTCCAGATGACTGTGGGCAGTCCTGGCCAATGCCAGGCCTCCCACAAGAGCGGGTAGAGCAGAGTGTTCTCTAACTCCTCCAGAAAAAGGGAGACTCCCTTTCCTGGTCTGCTAAGTAACGGGTGCCTTCCCAGGCACTGGCGCTACTGCTAGACCAAGGAGCTCTCAAGCGGCCCTTATCTGGGCATGACAGAGGGCTCACACTCTTCTAGTCATCTCTCACAGTGTCCCTTCAGCTCCTAAATCTGTATGGCCTGGTTTTTTCTAGGTTATAATTATAAAACAGAGATTATTATAATAATAGAACAAAGAGTAATACTACAAACTAATGATTAATAATAATTATATCTATATCCTATTTCCAGTATAACTTTTCTTAATTTAATTATTTTCTTTATTACACTGGAATAGCTTGTGCCTTCAGTCTCTTGCCTTGGCACCTGGGTGGCTTGCCGCCCACAAACAAGGAATTTCTGACATATCACACTTGGTAGCCAAGTGTGGGCCACCACTGAGTTCAAGTTTAAAACAACCAAGTAGCAGCCAGGTGCAGTGGCTCATACCTGTAATCCCAGCACTTTGAGAGGCCAATGCAGGAGGATTGCCTGAGCCCATGAGTCACAAACCCATATCCAGCCTGGGCAACATGGAGAAACCCTGTCCCTACAAAATATAGAAAGATTAGTTGGACATGGTAGCCTGTGCCTGTTGTCCTAGCTACTCAGGAGGCTGAGGTGGGAGGATCCCTTCAGCCCAGGGGTTCTGGGCTGCAGTGAGCCATGATCACACCACTACACTGCAGCCTGGATGACAGAGCAGGACTCTGTCTCAAAAATAAAAATAAACAAGTAAACATGTAAAGCAAGGGTGTCCAATCGTCTGACTTTCCTGGGCCACACTGGAAGAAGAATTGTTTTGGACCACACACAAAATATGTTAACACTTATGATAGCTGATGAGCTTTTAAAAAATCACAAAAAAAATAATGTTTTAAGAAAGTTTCTAAGTTTTTCTTGGGCCACATTTAAAGCTGTCCTGGGCTGTATGTGGCCCATGGGCCGCAGGTTGGACTAGCTTGATGTAGAGTCACTTTCACCTGCCTGTTTGGTATCTACAAACAGACACCACCAGCAAACTGAATTCAGAATTTCTGGTAAATGTACTCCTGGTAAATTTGGACTCGAGCCTCTCTAATCAAGAGTCTGCAGAATCCAATCCTATACATATCTCCCAAGTTCTTTCCCATGAAAGTTAGCAAAATCTTGCAGTTCTTTTTGTAAGGAAGCCTTCTCCCCCTGGGTTATACTTTGTATCTATCCTTCCAGAGCATGCTGGGATCTGACTGTACTTATTAGGTCTAGAGGCAGTAAAGATTTGCTGAGGTGATATGGGTCTAGAGGCAGTAGATCTTTAGACCTACTAGAGGTAGGTATGGAACTGGCATGCCCTTATCCTGTAACTTCCTCAGTTGAAGTCAATACAGTAGCTCTAGGGTAGAGAGGACCACCCTTGTCAAAACAGAGGATGCACTGCTTCTGTTAGCAAGGGAGGTTCAATGTGGCTGGGGGTCAGATGTCCTAAATCTATCCAAATGTGCCTCATTTAAATTTTCATGGTCTCACTCTTTCCCAATCAATGCCCTGACTTTTATGTAAGAATTATAATGAAGCTGTTAATTCCATTTATGTTGAAATTCAGCAACCCAAAAGATGAGATACTACATTTTATTTTCAACTACATCAATCCTGTAGTGACAAGGAATATGAAGTTATTTCAGGAAATCATACAAGCTTTTAATCCAAGAAACTAAAATTCAAGATTGCCATTTGCCTTCTTTAAAATTTTCGTGTAGTAATAAGTAACCAGTCTTCCCCACAGTCCTTATATCTTTCATTTCCACAGTAACATCTATTGTGGCAGCCTGTTATCTTTTAATGAACTGTGAAAGACAGAGTGTGGCCTAGAGTGAGACTTTAGAATCTGTGGGAGCTGCAAACACAAAGCAAATTTGCATCTACTCATAGGCCCTTCTCCACAAACTTCCACCAGGTCTTCAAGAGAAAGATTAGAGGAAGGGCAAGAGACCAAAGAAAGCCTTGCCCACGGTGCAGTCTTTGGGGAGGTGAGCAGAAGCCACTGTGGGAAAGGCATGACATCTGGCCTGGATCCTCTACTCTGTTTCCCAGCAACCCTACCACCACCACTAACACTACCACTACCACAAACACACACACACACACATACACACACAAATACACCAGCCCTCTGCCACCAGGGGTGCAGAGGGGGCATAAAAATGTCACTTCCAGGGCACAGGTAAAAGCCTATTATAGCTGCGTGAACATAACATTAAATATCCTCTATTTCTCCAGAAGAAGTAGGAAACTGTGCTGCTCCAAACCTTTAAAGATTATCTATTCTGGGAGAGGGGCAAGGTCACTTAGAAGGCCCCATGACTAAGAGCCAAGAACATAGCACTTGCCTAAGAGTGAGGCTGAGCCAGAACAATAAAGAAAGCCCCCACTACCAGTATAGCAAGTGTCCAGGAACAAGTAATAGCTGTCTGCTGCTGGAAGAGTGAGGGTAAAAGCATAGAAAGATATCCTCTCTTAGACATAGGCACAAAGAGAAGACCAATGACTGTGATTTGAACAGACACTGAGAAAAACTCTCCAACAAACCAGCCACCACTCTAAGCAAAAAAATAATACTGGAAGAATTTGAATTATGTACTTTTTGAGAGTAACCATACTAACAACAAAACCTGACACATTGTCTCAATGCCTCCTCCTTAAAGAAAAGGCATGTCCATTTCTGGACATAAATAGTGTTTACCCAAGTCTCCACTAGCCTTCACAAGAAGGCTTTAGCTTTCAACCAAAAATTACAGACACATAATGAAACAAAAAATAACACACTATCACGAGACAAACCAATCAACAAAACCAGACTGAGCTGTGACGTAGATTTTGGCACTATTACACCAGGGGTTAAAAACACTATGATGGATATATCTGTAGACTCTAGTGCACAGGTCAACAAAAGTTTTCTGCAAAGGGCCAGATAGCAAACATTTTAGGATTTGCAGACCATAAGGCAAAACTGAGGATATTATGTAGGTTTTTATATAGCAACAAGATAATTTTCCCACAAAATTATAGTCATAATACTAATTGCATATAATATTTGCTAATTCAGATCTACTAATGAGAAGCATAACATTGTTTTGAAGGGAGTATAACATTTTACTTATTGGGGTTCTAGTTAGTGTTCTCTATTGTCAAAATCAATTGCACATTTTCTGTTAATGGTGAGCCATAATAATATTTTATGCACTTCATCTTTTCTTTTTTTTATTTTTTATTTTTATTGTTTTGAGACAGGGTCTCTGTCTCTTGCCCAGGCTGGAGTGCAGTGGTGCAATCTTAGCTCACTGCAACCTCTGCCTCTCTGGCTGAACATGTGGGGAAATAGTAAATTCTCTAAACTGTGAAGTAGTCTCCCAATCACACATACACATCCAGTGGTAAATAGTGGAAGTAAAACTGACTAAAGGAGCTAACCTACAACCACCAACAAATGAGTGATGCATGAAAATTGGAATGCAAGACTTAATATTATTACAGTGACAATATTATCCAAAGTAGCTCAATGCAATCCCTATCAAAACCCCAATGACTTTTTTGGCAGATATAGAAAAACCATTCTGAAATTCATCTGGCATCCCAAGCACCCCAAATAGCTAAAATAATCTTGAAAAAGAGAACAAAATTGGAAGACTCACACTTTCTGATTTGAAAATTCACTACAAAGCTATACTAATTAAAACAGCGTGGTATTGGCATAATGACAGACATACAGACCAATGGAATAGAGAACCCAGAAATAAACCCTCTCATATATGGTCAAGTGATTTTCAACAAGGATGCCAAGAGCATTCAATGGAGAAAGGACAGTCTTTCCAAAAAATAGTGCTGGGAAAAATGGATATCCATAAGCAAAAGAATAAAGTTAGACCTTTACCTTACATCATATATAAAAACCCAAAATGTATCAAAAACCCCATGTATGAATTTAACTATAAAACTCTTAGAAGAAAACATAGGAGAATGTCTTCATGATGTTGGATTTGGCAATGATTTCTTGAATATGACACCAAAAGCACCGGCACAAAAGAAAAAAATAGACAAACATTTTTAACAAAAATTGGTAGCCTTTGTGCTATGAAGGACACTATCAAGAGAGTAAAAAATACCCCACAGAATGGGAGAAATATTTTCAAATCATATACCTGATAAGGGATTAATATCCAGAATATATAAAGAACTCCTATGACTCAAAAACAAAACTACAATTCTATTTTAAATGGGCAAATAAATTTGCAAATAAACTTCTTCTCCAAAGGATATAAATAATGGCCAGTAAGCACATGAAAAGATGCTCAACATTGAGATACTCAATCATTAGGGTAATGCAAATCAAAACCAAAGTGAGATAACACTTCATACCCACCAAGATGGTTAATTAAAAAGAAATGAGCAGAACAGAAAATAACATGTATTGGAGAGGACATGAAGAAATTGGAATGCCGTGCCTTGCTGGTAGGAATGTCAAATGGTGCAGTGACTGTGGAAAACAGTATGACAATTCCTCAAAAAGTTAAACATAGAATTACCATATCACCCAGTAATTTTCACTTCTAGGTATATACCCAAAAGAAGTGAAAGTAGGGATTTTGAATCTGTTTGACAGATACATGTTCATGTACCCAAAATCTGTGAATATGTTACTTTACATTGTAAAAGGAAATTTATAGATGTGATTCAGG
Source organism: Piliocolobus tephrosceles (assembly GCF_002776525.5). Classification (NCBI taxonomy): domain Eukaryota; kingdom Metazoa; phylum Chordata; class Mammalia; order Primates; family Cercopithecidae; genus Piliocolobus; species Piliocolobus tephrosceles. The sequence goes on along the minus strand of NC_045435.1, from coordinate 89,815,637 downwards.
TTCAGGACCTTGAAATGGGGATATTATCCTGGATTATCTGGAAGAGCCCAGTCTAATCACATGAGTCCCCAAAAGTGGAGAACTTTTCACAGGGAGATAGGACTACCAAAGGGTCAGAGAGATGTAACATTGCTGGCTTTGAAGATGGAAGAAGGGGACCAGAAGCTAAGGAATGCTGGTGACCTCTAAAATCTGTAAAAATCAAGGAAACAAATCCTCCTTTTGGCATCCAGGAGGAACTGGCCCTACCTGGCTAATTTTATTTATTTATTTATTTATTTATTTATTTATTTATTTATTTATTTATTTATTTTTGTAGAGGTGGGGTTTTGCTATGTTGCCCAGGCTGATCTCAAACTCCTAGGCTCAAGCAATCTTCCTGCCTCAGCCTCCCAAAGTGTTGAGATTACAGGCATAAGCCACCAGACCCAGCCACAAATGTTCTGTAACAACCATTCTCAGCTCATGGGTTAAGAAGAGGGGACCAGATGTGGTCTGTACTCAACTGTTACCTCCTCAGTGAGGCCTTCCTAGGACACCCTCAAAAACTGTGTCCCCTATCCTCCCAAATCCTCCTTATCCTCCTTTAATTTTTCCCATAGTACTTCCCACAATCTAACATACTATGTATTTTGCTCACATATACTAGGTTTTCCAGGGCAAAGAGTTTTACCACTACCTTCAATGGTGAAAACCGCAATTACTTTTGCACCAACCTAATACATTGAGTATCTTCCTCTTTCATAAATTCTTCCTCTTGTAAACTTTATGTGGGCTTTTTTTTTTTTTTTTTTTTTTTTGTCTGTCTTGCTTTTTGCTGTATTCCCAGCACCTGAAACATGTCTGGCATTCAATAAATATCTGTTAAATGAACGAATGAATCAGTGAGTGAATTAATAAATAGATCCCATATAGCCTAGCAGTTAGGAAAAATATAGAAATAAGTAAATAGAAACGAAATGGAGATAGAACACATTAATACCTGTAAGTGCTTAGAGCACTGCCTAGCACACACTAAGTGCTCAATAAGTATTAGTCACCCTTATTCCTTATTGTAGTTATAGTTGCTACCTTCACGAGGAGCCTCAAGCATCTGAAAGGTGCAGGCACCAGAGCAAGCAAAATCTCCCAGTCACTATCTGTGTCCAGCCGCCTGCCTCCCTGTCTACTGCATCTCCTCTCCTGGTTTCCCTGCTCCTTCTGGGCCTCCTGGTCTCCATCTCTGCCACTGGAGCCTGTGTCCCCCTCTGGTTACCTCAATCTTTGTCCCTCAATTACAGATGGGACTCTCCACAGTGCCTCAGGCAGAGTCCCCCTAAGATATCGTGAACCCGACTGCCTGCTTCCTCTCTCCTCCATTCCACCCCTTCACTTGTTCCAGCGTCCAGGCTGTTGCCTTAGGATTCTGCTCCCATCCTGAGCCCCCGCTCCCAACACCGCCACATTCCACCTAAGTGCTCATCCTCTAGAAAGCCTTTGCTGATGCCCTCCCCAACCTCTTGGTGCCCACAGCCCCGCCCCCCCC
>NC_045435.1:89655011-89814012 GCF_002776525.5 Piliocolobus tephrosceles | reverse complement strand
CCCCCCCCCCCCCCCCCCCCCCCCCCCCCCCCCCGCTGATCCCTTTCGAAGCACTCTCATTCTGCTGGAACCTCTGTGCTGTCCCTATCTCCCCCAAGGCTGACAATTTCCCAAGCCCCCCCTCCTCCCACAATGCCCCACCCAGGAAGCCCAGGGCCTGATCTCTGGTGCCTCAGCTCCTGAGACCCCCCTCCTCCTGCCGTCTAGAAACGTTCCTGGAACCCATCGACCCTCCCCACAGTGTTCCCTCTCTAATCCCCACAACAGTCTCAACCCTACAGTGGAGGAAATGAGTGGTGAGAGGTTAAGCAATTTGCCAAGATCACACGAGGCAGGAGTAAAGCCGGGCTTGAACCCAGGGCCCCGGGCAGGGCTGGGGTGCAGGGGCTGGCAGGGTATCGACCCAGGGTGCACAACACAGCAGACAAATAGATGGAGTTTTGGATGAGCCAACGGCTGAGCTGGGATGAGAAACCAGCGCCTCCTCCCTGAGCGTCTGTGTGCAGGCCAGGAGCTCACACGGGAGCCGGCTCCTGCCCCCGGCCCAGGGCCAGCCGTCATCCCCATGAGGTCAGCCACGGCCGGCGATTTCGGGGAAATACCAGCTCCTTATTAAAAACAGGCGGTGGTCAGGCCCCCGCTGCTTTCCCAGTAGAAACTGGAGTGTTTGTTCCAAAAGGAACAAGAGTGGGCAGGGCCTGGCCAGGGCCCTGAGGCGGGAGGCTTGAGCTGCAGTACCTGGTCAGGGTGTCCCGGGAGCTGCAGGGAGGAGAAGTGGGGAGACAGCCCCACTCCGGCAGTCGCGGGTGGGGGTTAGCAAAGGCGGCCTGTGTGAGGGGCGGGCACCGGCCCGCCACAGCACCTGGAGGCTGCGCCGACCAGGGAGGGGTCGTGGACTGTGACCTCCACAGCTGCACCCCCCACCCCGCCCGGGGACAGATCTCAGGCAGTGGAGAAGGCCTGAGAAAAAGCGGGCGGATGGCAATAAGGCCCTCCTCTTCCGGGGTGGGCAGCCCCCACCCGCGCCCCTGAGCCCAGAGCCTGCAGCCCCCGCCTCCAGGGGACCTGCGGGGGCCGCCCCTGCAGGGGGCGCGAGCGGGCCGTGCCTCCCCCGGCCCCGGCCCCGGCCCACCCCGCCACTCTCCGCGCCAGCACAGGCCGCCCTGCATCTGGAGCGAGTTAGGGTTGGCGGCCTGGCGGGCGGCGGCGTGAGCTCATCCCGGCCCGCCCCGCTGCGGTTTCCACGCGGCTGTGAAGGGAACAGAACACAGAAACGCCGCGCCGAGGGCCGGGCCGGAGGAGTGCAGTGGAGCGGCCGCTCCTCCCGGGATGTGGGTGGGAGTGGGAGAGGCTGGAGAGTGTGTATCACTGGCGTGTCGCCGAAGGAGGCTGAGCCCGGGGAGCCGGCCGCCAGCATGCGTCGCTGGTGTCACCGTGTGTGGTGGCTTGCGAGGGTGTGTGTGTGTCCCGAAGGGAAAACACTGTGCGTGTAATAAGTCGCACACCTCCAACACACACTCCTCGTTTTACAAAAATCAGCAGTCGAGGGCAGAAGACAAGGAGGGCTGGCCAGTGCACAAGCTGGGGCTTGGCTCCCGCCCGGGGCCTGTGTCCCTGAGTGGACGCAGAAGCTCTGGACAAACCACCCCAGGTGTCCGGCAAGGCCCAGGGCCCACCTCCCCAGACACACACATACTCTTCCTGGTCACCCTCCTTACACTCCCCCCAAGGAGCCCAGGCATCTCCTCCTTCAGGAGGGAGGAAGGAACACCTCACACCAGGGTATTGGCTACCAGACACACTCACAGCCCACATGGAAACAGGAACACAGACCTGGACACAGGCTCACACCTGGAGGCACACCCAAGGGAAGCACTCCTGCTCAGAATCCTAGTTGGGAGAGCCCACCAACAGGCTGTGAGGCAGTGGCAAGGCTTGGAAAGGCTTCTTGGTGAGATGCCCCTTCCCTCTGCCAGGGGCTGGGAACAGGAAGGCTGGAGGTCACTGAACCTTGCACCTTAGCGGCCCCAGCGCCTTGTGATGGGCCCTGAGGGTACCGCCGGGTGTGAAGGGCCTCAGAGCCCCAGCGCTCCCAAGGCCCGGAGCCAAGGTGGGGATATGGGCACTGTAGTGATATTGGTCACCAGACACTGGGTGGGGAGCTGGGCTGGATTGGGTGCCTCTGAGCATTCAAGGTTCCCTCCACCCATCAGGCCAGTCCTCCCTTGGGCACTCGCCTCAGGGAGCTACTATCCCAGCTTCGGGTAGATGTCACCCAGCTGCACTGGAGACTATGGGAGGCAGCCCAGGCCATGCAGCACCTGCCAGCCTTCCCACCTGGGCTCACAAGGGTGTCATGCTCATCCTCCTCCCTTCACCCTACAGCTGGGCCATGGCTCTGAGACAGTGACCTTGCCTGCAGTATGGGGCACATGAGTCTTTCACCCCTCCTTACCAGCTATTTCCCCTGGGCCCAAAGCAGAGGATTGCAGAGAGCTGGTGGGACTGAACTTGCTAGGAGCTCGGGTCCTCCATGTCCCCACCTGTGAAATAGAGAGGACACCCTATCCTGACCAGTCCACCACAGGGTGCCTAAGCTGTAAAGGGAAGTGCATCTGCAGTAGCCACGGGGGTCTTCAGCTCCCAAAACACTGGGGTAAGCTGAGTGAGGGATGTTATTTAACTGGAATAGCTATAGTTTGCAGAACCAGAGCTTCCAAATTACTTAGCAAAACATGTTTGCTTTTTAATTAACATGTGCTTGAAAAACAATGGTTTTCATTAAAGTGGGTGGGGGAGAGAAGGGACTGTAGGGGAGAATATTTCAAGGAGCTCCAAGTTCCAGGCCAGACTTCTTAAAAATAAAGTGGGAGTCTTGCCCCAAGCCGGCAGACGCTGGGAGGCAAGAATCCCTGCTGGAGAGCCCGCGGAGCAGCCCTACTACCTGCCTCCACCACTCTCTGGCTCCCTGGCTGAGAATATGCCCTTTTGCTGATGGCTCAATTACTTACCTACTATTCCCTGGGCCACTATGGGAAGGGGAGGTTTTTTTGTTTTTGTTTTTTGTTTTTTTCTTTTGAGATGGAGTCTCACTCACCCTGTCACCCAGGCTGGAGTGCAGTGTCTCGATCTCAGCTCACTGCAACATCCGCCTCTGGGGTTCCAGCAATTCTCCTGCCTCAGCCTCCCAAGTAGTTGGGATTACAGGCACGCACCACCACGCCCAGCTAATTTTTGTATTTTTAGCAGAGACAGCATTTAGCATCGTTGGCCAGGTTGGTCTTGAACTCCTGACCTTAAGTGATCTCCCCGCCTCGGCCTCCCAAAGTGCTGAGATTACAGGCATGAGCCACTGCGCCTGGCCAGTGTGGTCTTTTATAAAGCAGTCTTGGCGGTCAATGAATGAGGTCCACCAGGCAGATAAGCAAAAGGAAACAGCATGAGTAACAACCTGAAAGCGTGGGCCTGGAAGCCACTGATGTCCAAGCCCCAGGGAGATTGGGGCAGGGAGGCTGAGCGGGTGCCAAGGACATAAGGGTAGAAGGGAGGATGACCTCACATGGAGCAGAGGGGATATGTGAAGAACTGGCCAGAGGAAGCAGAGGGCTGGGAGACTGGAAGCAGGATGCATTGCAAAGCCTCAAGGCTTGCTCCCCAGAGGATGACGGGCAGGACTGCAGGTTCAGTCAGTTCAACAGGGGGCAGCGTTGACTCTGTCATCCAGCATGGAGAAGGCACCCCATCGGTGTTTAATAAATGCACGTAGAAGGGCGAGAATGAAGAGATGATCCCTCTGAGTCAACCACACCTTCTCCTATTTCTGGCCTTTTGGGCAGCCTGGGGTCAGATGTCAACATAGGGTTGGGACGCATTTCACCCATTCACCCATGCAGACCAAGGGAAGATGGAGGAGAAGCTTCTGGGGAGTGAGGACATCCCCAGGGGTCAGGTCAGATGACCCAGAAACCCCAGCTCCCGGCAGCCCGCCCAGGACCCTGTTTCTCATTTGGGGCCTTCTTGCTTTCCCCAGCCCACACCCCCACATGAAACGTGCCTGCCTATACTTAATTCATTATGCTCAGCTGGGTGGGAGGCCTGGCGAGCAGGGTTTTTTTTCCCCTGAGCTCAGACATTCCTTGCTTTATTATTCTCCACATTTCAAAGCAGCTGTCACCTCCCCCAACCGCCCCCAGCCCGAAGCTCAGAGTCCAGAAGGGGCCTCTCCAGGGCTCAGAACACCAGTCTCCAACACCTCCAGCCCGGCACAGGAGGGAAATTAAGGCCAGAGAGGGATGGGGTAGCATCCCAGGGAGACCTGCAGGGCTCTCCCCCAACAATCTGCACCTGAACTTATCCTCCCCTAGGTGCCCCAGTCACCCTTCCATAACACTGTCTTTTTGCCTCTCTGCACCCACTCTGTTCCACCCCCCATACAGGTGGCCACAGTGGTTCCTTCATAACACAAAGACAACCCCTGTCTCCCCCGCTGGAGCAGGTGCTAGAAGAATTATCAAAGTCCCTGCCCTGCTCAGGCCCCTGGCAAACTGAGCCCTCACTGAGTCAGTGGCCTTACAGAGGGCAAGGTCCATCCCTAGAAAATAGCAGGGCCAAGATCAGCCTAGTGAACCACCAAGGGGCCAGCCAGGGGTGAAACAGTTCTGGAGACTCAATTTCAGAGAAACGGGGAGGCCCTAGACAGATTTCTCCCCTACATCTGAGAGCTGCCCATGCAGAGCTTCCTCAGCAAGGTCTAAGATCCTGTTGCATTTAAGCAGGCAGCAGCTTGGTCAGACTTGCCCTGGAAAAGAGGTTGGAGGAGGGACTTTGGCCCCAGGAGAAAATGAGGCAGGGGCCCAAGTGGGGCAGGCAACCTGGGGGCCTGGAAACTGAGTCTGACTGTCCCTGTCGGCGCTCAGGCTGCCTTGTGCACACTCACCGTATCACTGGGCATGCCCACTCAGGCCTGGGGCTTGACGGCAGCATTCTCGAGTGCCCAGGAGGGTAGAGGTGACTCTGTAATGTGGCCCTGGAGGGTTCTTGGAGTCCACTGCAAGCCTGAGAGCCCTCCCACATGTCCAGCTCTACTCTGAAACACCCCAAGAACTCCATCACTATGAGAAAGGCCCCTCTTGGAGAGGGACTGCACAGAGCCTGGGTCAGCCCTCAGAGCAGGCCCCTTTCCAGGAATAGAGCTGTCCCAGCCTAGAGCTTGGGATCTGGCCATGTCACCCTCTTGAGGGCGCCCAGCCCAGGGCCGCCCACTGAGCCTGGGCCATACAGAGGGAAACCTTGCTTCTCCTCTCATCCCTCAGCCTCAAGACCCATCCACCTTTCCTGGGGTTAGAAGCCATTAAACATTTGCCTTCCTGCCACAGCAGCCACCATCCCACACTTTGTGCTGCAGCTAGGGATGTGGGGTCACTGCCATGAGCTTCCCCACCTCCAGTTGCAGGCCCCAGAGGTGGAAACAGGTATGGACATCCAGAGGTTTGGGGAAACTCAGAATCTCAGGATCCCAGATACTCCAACAAAGAGTTGATGTATCTTCTCCATTGTGCCCCACCACCCCCAGCCCTGACCTCACAGCACCTGCTTGTCCCAGAGGCTCATTAGCACCTCCCTGCCAAGTTCCCATTCCCCACTCCATCCCAGTGGCAAGGCTGGGCCTCTGTTACTCATCACAGGTGCAGCACAGTTAACACCTGAAAATTACATGAGGGAGGGAGGGAGGGAGGATGGATGGATGAATGGATGAATAAGTTGATTCAAATGAACCTTGGGCCTGGCAAAGTTCTGCTCCATTCAAGGGTCTCTATCCAGGGGTTTTGGGAAATGCTGACTGCAACAAACTGTGAAATTTCCTCAAAACTTAAAAACTGACTTGTAAGGTAAGGTCTTATTTGCCAAGTAGAGATACGGAAAACAACAGCTACCGTCATCATTGTTTTTGTAAACAGAAGGATATTCTCAAGGCAAAAGAAAGTAGGCAGGGTGCAATCTTGGAAGAAAGACAAGCATTGAAAATGCATAAATTGGGATTCTGGGAAATATACAACATAGGACATTTTTTCAAAACTTTCTTGGGTATTGGGGTAAGTTGGGCCTTAGGGCTTGGAAATGCCCAAGTGCTTCCAATCTCCACCAGGGTAAGAGCCCCTCCTGCAGCCTTTCTGGCTGGGACTGGTTCCCCTCTGCTTGCATATTCCTCAGGACAGAGGGCTCACCACCTCTCCCAGTTAGCTCAGGGGCTGACAATGACATTGTAGAGCACCTTTAAATGGCTTCCAAGCCTACCATGGGAGACAGGTAAGGAGACCAGGAGCAGGGTATGATGGCAGAGGGGTTGAGGGGAGGGAAGACCAAGGCTTCCAGCCCCAGGGCATAGCTGTGGTAAGGAAAAGGGCATACTCATGTCCAGCCGGACCAAAGTAGAAAAATCAGGAAGCTGCCAAGATCTGAACTTTCCCAAGGGGCACCTGGAAGTGCGGAGTCTGGAGCCTGAGTCTTCCAGCTGCCCCATTCCGCCCCAAACGGCCTCCAGAAAGGTTCTGATGTGCACCACGGCCACGGCCTCGGTATATATGTGAGGTACCCAAGCCCATAGACCAGAGGTGGGGGTGGAGAGTGGAAGAAAATGGTGGAAGCTCAGGAGTCCTCAGGCGGGCTGGAGACGAGGGTGCAGGCAGGAATCCTGCCCAGACCTGACCTTCAAGGGCCTTCTCTGTCCAAGAGGTCCTGGGCCCTGGCTGCTGAGACTGGAGGGGCCTGCTGGGTGATCAGGCCTGGGGGAGTGTCATGTGCACACACTCACACACACACGCCACATTCCAGTTGTGCTCTGTCAGCGTTTGGGCAAACCAGGATTGTGTGGCTTTGGGAGGACAGGGAACAAATAACCCCCAAAAGTGGGTGAGGGAGGGACTGGGGCTGATTGGAAGGAACTTGGGAGAACCCCAGGGAACCACTTCTGTGCTGGGTCACCAGGTTCAAGATCCGGGTTTTCCTGCTGTGCTCTGAGGTGACTGGATCAGCATTTCCCCTGTTCCCAGGCAGGCCCGCCCTCTCCCTGACCCCACAACTCTCACTACTACCCATGGCCTCAGGACCAACCACTGAGGACACCCCAAACCCCCCCGTATGCAACACAAGGAGCTCCCGTCACACTGCCACCTGACTTTTTTTGGCCCCTCCTCCCCTGTTCCACACATTCCGTCACCCCCTGACCTCTCTTAAGGCCTCCATCAGCTTTCCACAACACTGTGTGCCACTGAGTGCTGTGAGCCCTACAGTCCACTTTCTCACGGAAAGTGATTTCCTTCCTTCTTGTGGCCTGGCAAAAATTTTCATCCAATGCCTGACTTCTTCAAGATCCCACCTGACTTCTTTCTATCGCGGCCTGAATTTCTGGCCTTCCTGGCACCGCTACTCCATGCCCTCTCATTCATGTCCCAGTGGTAACCCCAGGATCCCTGGGGATGATGTCTGGAAGACAGGATGCAGGGTGCGGCAGGCTAACAAGAGCCACGGGCATCCACGCAGGAACATCCGAGCAGTGGAGGGATGGTTTGTTCTGGGCCCATCGCAGGCCCAGCTCTGATAATCCTCTGTCCCTTGTGCTCGAGTTCCAGATCCCCAAACTCTGCCCTAAAGCAGTGAGTTCCAAGGGTCCATCAGAACCTTGCTCCTGCAGTGTCACTAGACCTTCTGAGTTAGGTTTTGCAGTTTCAAGGGGACTGCCTGGCCCTGCCTGGGGTGCTGAAGCTGAACTCTGCCCCTGGACTACCCCACCGACCCTCTGACTCAGCCTGGACTGAGAGTGTAGAGGTGGCTCCTCCTGCCACCTTGAGGAGACCTCAGAGATCAGGCCCCAGGCCAAAGAAGGAAAGTGAGGCATAGAGACACCCCAGAACAGACCCCAGCCTTATGGGGCACACGACAGGGCACTTGAGGCATGGAGGCTATCAAGGTGGCCCAAGGGCAAACCCGCTGCCCCCTCCCACCCCTCTCCACCGGCCATAGGCTGGATCACCCTGCTTGAAGGGGGAGCTGGGACCAGTTGTTTACGCCACTGTGGGGAGGCCACAGCCTGCCTGGCAGTGCCGGCTGCCCAGTGCCAGTGCTGATTCAGCAGAGCCCCCCCAGCACATATGCACTCGGACACAGGCACACACACTCACGCACACACAGTGGCAAATACACATGTACATATGCACAGACAAATGGGCACCAACACACTCACAGAAGTGGACACACATACACAACACACATGCACACGCAAGCCCACATTCACTCACAGACACAGATCCACAGGCATACACGGACAACTGTGGACCTAAGCACACATACACACGCACACTTCACCCAGCCAGGATGACAGGATGCCGTGTAAGGAGAAGGCTCACCTCTGCAGCTGAGTCCCACCTTTAGGTGCCTCCACCCCATCCGCTCTGATGCCTGCACCCACAGCCGGTGACCCAAACCCAGGAACACGTGGTCAGCAGAGCCACATATGAGAGGTAAATGGCCCCAGGGTAGCAACATGGCCATGGCTGGGCCAGAGGCACATTCTAAGTGGAGTTGAGCTGCAACGAGTGGAACCAAACTGGCCCTGCCAGGGCTCATCACACAACAGCCCCAGCCCTGCCCTCACCAGCAGACCAAGGGGCCCCCAACCCATCCCCTCACAGCCACGCAAGAAGACTGGGGGCTGGGGAATGTCACGAGGGAATTACAAGATGCTCCCTTCTACCACCAAACCAAACCGAGTGGGACAGTAGCCCTCAGGGACTAGGGAAGCCTGCAAGAAGGAGGGTATGTTTGGGAAAAGCCTGGGAGTACTGCGGGCCACCCTGGAAACCAGAAGGGCAGGCATTCTTGAGAGAGTGGGACATGTATGCCTGAGGCCTGAGACTCATGTGAACTTGGATGCAGGGCACTTCTTGCTGGAGATGACTGACAGTGGGTGCAATCTCTGCTCAGGACTCCACCCGGGGCAGGCATACGCAGAAAGAAAATGCTGAGACCACTCAGTTCCATGCAGACTTCTGAAGGGGAGCTCAACACTTCTAGGCTTGGTGTTCAGCAGCAAGGTGCGCTGGACAGGCGGGAGCTGGGGACTGCCCGGTAGAGTGTCAGCCACCTCAGGTGGTGCCCTGCCCAGGAGGAGGCTGGAGGTAGAGCCTGATTGGGACCTGCTCCCCTCTATGTGGGTCCTCAGCCACTCATGGGCCAGGAAGGCTGGCCAGAACCCGCCAAGATCACACACGCACAATAAGATGCCCTCATTGGCCTAGTGCACTGCAACGGGGCACAGGGCGCCTTCATCTGCCCCACCAGGCAACAGACTATGCACCTCTCAGCGCCGTGGCGGTAAACTGTGAAAGAGCAGATCACGACTCCTTCCCCTAAATCAGATCTGAGGCTGGAGTGGACTGAACCAGAAAGCCTTGAAATCTGTCTGCGATGTTGCTGAGGATGTTTTCAAAACAGCCCTGGAATCCGACCACTTACGACCATCACCCCTGCCAGTACCCTAGGCCCAGTATGCATCCCCTCTCTCCTGGGGCCCTCCTCGCTGGCCTCCCTGCTGCTCCTGTGGCCCCCACAGTCTCTTCTCCACACAGCATCCAGGATGGCACTGAGAAAACATCTCTCCAGGGCACATGCTGCAGCCCCCCTGACCTCTCTGACTCAGGACCTGTCCCTCTCCATGGCACTTTCTGCTCCCGTCACCAGGCCTCTGTGCCCTCTGCCAGGACATCTTCCCTCAGATGCCCACACAGCCTCCTGAAGCAGATGCTGAGTTGCCGCACAGGAATGTTCCAGCCCACCTAGGGGCCCTGCCCAGCCAGTGACAGATGGGAGTCTGTAGATAGTCTGCCTTCCTCATCCCTCAGTGAGACAATACCACCATCTCCTGGAGGTTCCCAGCAGGGCTGAGACCCCTTTGCCCATAGTGTCATCTGCTCTGCATGCACCCCTTTGGGGGGATTTTCTTCCTTCCCAGGCCCCCCCCCCCCCCCCCCCCCCCCCCCTCCCCGGAATCACCTTCCAGGCAGACTACTTGCAGATAGTCCTTGATCTGGCCCTTGTCTCAGGGATCACTTGTAGGGAAGCCCAGCCTAAGACACTCCATCTCTCCCTTTTTCTCCCTTTAGCAATAACTCCCCATCTCCCCTCCCCTAGCCCCTACCATTTGCTTTCTGTCTATGAATTTTGACTACTCTAGGACCCTTAGATAAGTGGACTCGTACAGTATTTTGTGTGTATGTGACTGATTTATTTCACTTAGCGTAATGTCCTCAAGGTTCACCCACACTGTTGCATGTGTCCACACGGCCTTGCTTTGTCAGGCTGAGTAACACTCCCTTGTGGATAGACCGCATTTGCTTACCCATCCGCTCCTCCACGACACCCGGGTTGCTCCCACCTTTTAGCTACTGCGAATAGTGCTGCTGTGAACGCAGGTGTGCAAATATCTGTTCAAACCCTGCTTTCAAGTATTTTAGGTACTTGCCCAGAAGTAGAATTGCTGGTCATCTGGTCATTCTATTTTGTGGGAAACTGCTATAGTGTTTTCCACAGTGGCTGCACCATTTTACTTTCAAATTTCAACAGTGCACAAGGGTTCTAATTTCTCCACATCTTCAACAACACTTGTTACTTTCTGTTGTGTTGTGACAGCCATCCTAATGGGTGTGAGGCAGTATCTCACTGCGGTTTTAATTTGCACTTATCTAATGATTAGTGATGTCCAGCATCTTTTCATGTGCTGATTGGTTATATCTGTATATCCTTTGGTTTTTTGTTCTGTTTTGTTTTGTTTTTTTGAGATGGAGTCTTGCTCTGTTGCCCAGGCTGGAGTGCAGTGGTGCAATCTCAGCTCACTGCAACCTCCGCCTCCCAGGTTCAAATGATTCTTTGGCCTCAGCCTGGGCTAATTCTTGTGTTTTTGTAGAGACGGGGTTTCACCATGTTGGTCAGGCTGGTCTTGAACTCCTGACCTCATGTGATTTGCCTGCCTCAGCCTCCCAAAGTGCTGGGATTACAGGCGTGAGCCACCACGCCGGGCCTGTATATCCTCTTTAGAGAAATGTATACATACAAGTAATTTGCCTATTTTTTAATTGGGTTATTTGGGGGGTGATTGTTGAGTTACAGAAGTTCTTTATGTATTTTAAATATTATCTTCTCTCCATTAAATCTTTGCTCAACTATTTCCTGCTCAGATAATCCTTGACCTCATTATTTAACGTGTCACCCACTTCCCAGCTTACACACACACACATGCATACACACACCACAGCCCTCCCTGCTTTCAGTCCTTCTCTGCCTTTAGCACCATTCGACACTCCACTGTCAGAATTTGTCTGGTTTGTGTGAGTTCTACAAGGGCAGAGGTTTCCAGTGCCTTCTCCACTGCAGTGTTCCCAGCACCTAGAACAAAGCCTGGCACACAGTCAGTGCTCAGTAAATGCTGAGAGAATGAAACAAGGATGCAACAGACTCCTGCGACATACTCACCCCTCACATGCACTCTCTCCCACATTGCCGGCAACCCCCATCCACACACACTCTCACACACACTCAGGACTCCCCACACCACACAGCCCCTTGGGCAGTCTGATCCACACCGGCCGTCCAAGTCGCTCTCACCCCACCACATCCCCCCTGCCACGCAGACACGCGCATCCACATGAGGTCATGAAAAGGCACCCTCTGGAGCTGCCCTGACTCCTGGGTCCTCCTGGCCTGCCAGGTGTTTCCCATCCAGTGTGGCCCACTCCCCATTTAAAGCCTTTGATCTCCCCCACATTTCTATATCTGGGGCCCCCAGCCTCTCTGCAGGGCTTTGCTCTCCCTTCACATCAAGCCTGCATGAATCATCTCCTCCAGGAAGCCTCCGCTCTCCATCTCATCAGCCTCCAGGACCCAGGGGAGGGACCCTGGCCCCAGAGCAGGGGGTGGAATGGGGCAGGGGTCTGCAGGTGTGTGCACCTCTCTCCACCACGCAGGGATTGCATGCTGCCTTCTGCTGAGGAGCCTGGGGCTATCCCCACAAAGCCTCTACCTCTGACCTAGAGCCACACTGCTGGCAGAGTGGCTCAGTTTCCCCATCGGAGTCAGGGCAAGGGGGAAGGCCTCTTCAGTTCTGACAGCCTGGGGACAAAGTTAGCTCTTGCCCTGCCACCCATTCCCAATGTCACTCAGGCAAGGCCATTCCCTGTGCTGGACCTCAGCTTTCCCACCCATGACAGGGTGGCTCTGGGCCAATGCCCCATGGTCACCCAGTTGGTGGATATGCAGTGAGATGGCTCAGATAGTGCTCTCAGGCTCCCAGCAGCCTGCATCCCTGTTAGTGGCCCCAGCACGACTGCCTCCTACAGAAGGCTGGTTGGGGGGCAAGCACAACAGAGAAGCACTCGGCCTCCTCCAGCTCAGCGTCCATAGGCCACAGAATTCACAGAGGCAAGCCAAGGGCCACAGAGAGGAAAGAAGGAGGAAAGGGAAGAGGGGAAGGAGAAATATGGGACAAAGAGGGAAAGGAAAGAAGGAAGGAGGGGAGGGAGGAAAGAAGGGAGGAAGGAAAGAAGGGGGAAGGAAGAAGGAACAGAGGGAAGGGAGAAAGGAAGAGAAGAAGGGGAGGAAATGGGAGGGAATGTAGGAAAGAAGGGAGGAAGGGAGGGAGGGAGGTGGGTAGGAAGGGAGGGAAGGAGAAAGACAGAAGGAAAAAGAGGAGGAGAGGGAGGGAAGGAGAGAGGGAAAAAAAGAGGGAGGAAGGGAAGGAAGTCAGAAAGGAAGGCCGGCAAGAAGCCATTTATTCATGAGGCCCATGGGGTGGGGACGGAGCTGCCTGCCGTCACAGGTAAGCACAGACTGAGAGGGGCCAGAGATGGCAGCCACGCAGAGAGGTCCGAGGGTTTGTGCAGGGTCTTGATACGCTCCCCTCCTTCCCCTGACTCCAGGCCGCTGGTGTCAGCATCACACATGGGAGATGAGAAGTCCCTGCACAGCCTTCCCTGGGCTTCCTGAGAGCAAAGGCAGTGCAGATTACAGAGGAGGAGGGAGATGGAGGCAGCAGGATGTCAAGTGAGCACTGCAGCTGGTGGAGTGTGGGGAGGTGGCAGCAGCGGGTTCAGGAGGGAGTGGGTGCCTACCTGGGCAGGAGGTTTAGCTGGCCATGATGTGCTTCACGAATGCTGGAAAGAAGAGGAGAGTGAGTGTCAGGGATGCAACACGGGGCAGCCATGGCTGGAAGCCTGGGTCCCAGCACTCCCCTCCCAGAAGACCCCTGCCCCTGCTGAGCCCACCTTCGTAGTTGATGCAGCCGTTGGAGTCCTCTTGCCCAGCCATCAACTTCTCCACTTCGTCTTCTGTCAGCCTCTCACCTGGCAGGAGTGGGAGGCTGAGTCAGCACTGTGCGTGCAGAGGCATGATGGGGTGGGGGCACCCACTGAATCCCTCTAGACGGTGGTTCAACCTCTCCAGTATTCCCACAGCCAGCACTGTTCACAAGACCTTGGCCATCACCCCAGTTCTGAGGCTAGGAGAATCAATGACAAGTTAAGAAGGGGCCTGGGGTACAGCATGTGCTGTCCTCTGTCCCACTAGGCTGAGAGGGGGTCCCTCCACCAGAAGGAAGCCAGGCCTCCCTAGAAGCAGTCCCTTGGGGCAGCCTCTTGAAGCTAGAGGAAGGGCCCATGGGGTGGAGTTGGGGACCTTGGGAGAGGGTGGTGGAGGGGGCCAAGAGACCACCCGCTGCTCCCCAAGTCTGGCATTCTTCTGCCTCTGTACTTCTGTGTGCTGTGCTGGTCCCCCTTCAAAGTGGCAGCCGCAGCTCCTCCTAATTACCCCCACCTCTAGACACACACACACAGAGAGAGAGAGAGAGAGAGAAGAGGGAGAGACCAGCACGGAGCTGAAACAGTAGGTACTCAAATGTTTGCTGCAGGAAAAAATCACTTTGAAGAGGGACCCCCTGCTGCAGGCAGCTGACGGTGGGGGTACAAGTGGGAGGTACACAAGTCTCCACAGAGGTCAGAACCCCCAGGGGGCAGGCACTCGACCTGCTTGACCACTTAGGGCTGTGGCCCTGGAATTTGACCTTGGAGTAATGACCACCAGGACAGTGGCCTGAAGTCGTGGGAAGGAAGGGAGCATATCAAGACAGCTCCTTCCTGCCCTGCTCTGTCCCCAGAGCTGATGTCATCCCGCTTCTGTGAGCTGCACCAGCATGCTTGCTTTATTCCCCTCCTAAGTAACAGTTCTGTTGTCTGCTGTTGAGGCTCCCTAACTATGTAACTCTCTCCATTTCACCAGTGGGTCCCAGGCCTGGGGGGCAACACAGTGGTTTCTCCCAGGATGCCCCTGGAAGGAGGGGGGTAGGGGAGGAGGCTGCCCTCACCCAGGGTGGCCAACACGTGGCGAAGCTCAGCACCCATGACAGTGCCATTGCCCTCCTTGTCGAAGACCCGTAGCCCCTCCACGAAGTCCTCATAGGTGCCCGTGTCCTTGTTTTTGGAAATGTGCTGGAGCATGGGCAGGAAAGTTTCAAAGTCCATCATCTTGGTATTGAGCTCTGCAGAAAAATGGTCCCAGGTTCCAGGGTCTAAGGCTGGGGTGGACACACCCCTCCCCCATGCCTGGTAATGAGGAGCTATCCCCACCGCTCACACAGTTCTACAACAGTCTACACCAGTTCTCACAGCAGTCTACACCAGTGTGCCATTTAAAAGCAAGCTACCACGACAAGGCACTTCATAGTCTACTGAGCAACGCACTGTTTCCATAGCCCTTTGCTATTCACAAAGGGAGTCTGCTGCCCTGAGCCACCACGGAGGGCTCTGTCCAGAACCCCTTGCCTACTTTTGGGAAGCAGTCCTCCCTTCATGGCATTTTCTTATAGACCTCACCCTCCACCACCTGTGATTGGGTGAGGAGCAGCTAGGCCAATCAGAGACCTTCCCTGGGACTTTTAAACCCTTGGTGGGGGCTTGGGCCTCACTCCTTTTTTTTTTTTTTTTTCAGCTTTAAAATTTTATTCATTTATGTATTTATTCATTTATTTATGTATTTATTTTTAGACACAAGGTCTTCTTGTTCTGTCATCCAGACTGGAGTACAGTGATATGATTATAGCTCACTGCAACCTCAAATTCCTGGGCTCACGGGATCCTCCTGGCTCAGCTTCCTGAGTAGCTGGGACCACAGGCGCATGCCACCATGCCAAGCTAAATGTTTAATTTTTGTAGAGATGGAATCTCACTATGTTACCCAGGCTGGTCTCAAACTCCTGGCCTCAAGTGATCCTTCCAAAGCACTGGGATAACAGCATCCCACTGCCCACTGCTGTCGCTGCCTGACCTTCTCACTCCTCCGTAGGTGTCAGCACCTACCACCAGGAGGCCTGGCAAATCAGCATGGAGGCAGATGCTCCAGCAAACCATTACCGCATGTCTCCTGGTCAGCATGGCCCTGTGACTGGCCTCAGTGTCCTCACTGGGACAACAGGAGGATGTCGGGAAAGATTCTCGTGCTACCCCGCAGGATGGATGGCAGCCCACCCAGGCAGTCTCCCTGGGACTGACACCATGGGGGCTCTTGGGCAGGTGCACTACCTTCCTGTTTTGGCTTCCCCAGGACACGGAGCACCTCCGCCTGTGTGGGGTTCTGGCCCAGTGCCCGCAGGACATCCCCACACTGCCCGTAGGTGATCTTCATCTCACACTTGGGTGTGCGGTCGAACAGCATGAAGGCCTCCTTGAACTCTGCCAGGAGAGGGCAGTGAGCCACGGACTCTCCCAGGCTCAGCCTACCCCACTCCCCACACCCCTGGCAGGACCCTCAGACCAGGAAACCCCAGCCCAATCCTGCAACCCCTGGACTCAAGACCCCTGCTCACCTTCAATCTGCTCAGGTGTGAACTCGATCTGAAAAGAGACCCCAAAGACTCAGATGCCCGGCTTAAAAGGTGGGACCACGCCTCCTCCTGGGCACTCCATGGCCAGCCCAGAATGTCAACTGTCTCAGCCTGTCCCATTCCAGCATCCCAGCCTGCACCCCCAGGACCTCCTGCAGTCCACCTTGACCCCTCCACCTGTCCAGCCAGAAGGCCTTGAGTCTGTGTGCACCCAGCCCCTGATTCTCGGTGGAATCAGGGGTAGCAGTGAGGAGGGGGGCTGCATGCCCAAGGTCTCAGGCCAGTGGGGGCCTTACCTGATGCTCCCGGTTCTGGACAGATGTACCTTAAGACGCAAGCCCCAGTCAGGCTGGCTTTGCTTGGGGCCTGGTGGGCAGGACTGTCAGCAAAAGTGATATGGGAAGGCCCAGGGTGGCAGGAGGAATAAGGGCAATGGTACAGGCTGAGGGCTCGTGGCAGCATCAGGGGTGAGCACAAGTGTGCATGTGTGTGTGTGAGCATGTGCCTTCACAGAGACCCCTGAGCCCTCAAGACCAGGCAATCACTCACCAGCCCCACTAAACCTATTTCTCACACACCCCGTCTGTAGGCCCCGGGAAGCTCCTGCACCCCAGGACAGCACAGGGCCGGGGCAGTGCTGCTGAGTGTTTGCTGAAGTCACATTGGGGCCACCTTGATTGACGTCCATCAAGAGGCCTCCCGGGATCCAGTGCCCCCTCCTCACCGGATACCAGGTCTATTTTTATCTCCGCAGTCACTCGCCCCAAGGTCAAGGTCACACGAGGGAAAGGAGCTTGGGGGAGGGGCATGACTGACATCTCTCTCATGGCTGCTGCCTCGGGGACCCACCAACGTCCACAGTGCATGCCGGCACACAGAGGACACCCTGTTCAGGGCCACCCTACCATGACTGTCCCTCCTGGCTTCCAGCTCGACCAGAAGAACAGGTTGGGAAGAACAGGTTGTCATTCCTGGCTCCCTGAGAGCTCTCTCTACCAGGAAGCCTGCTGAGATTAGGGTATCTGGGCTCCTGGGAAAGGTTCCCTGCCCTTTACCTGCCACCTGGGGATGGGGGAAGAGGGCCCATGCGGGGTCTCATTGTCCCTACCTCTCAGAAGGGAGTCTGTGCCAACCTCAGGCCTGGCGAGAAAGGACAATGCCACCACGGGCCGTGGCTGTGGTCAGAGCCTCACCACGAGGCCTGCAGAATGCAAGCCTGAGACCTGGGGTGACCAACGCCAGGTGCATATACTCTGAATGGTTCCCAGCAGCCCTGCAAGAGGGGACTTGCTGTTCTGTTTCACAGCTGAGGAAACCGCACCTCAGAGCACTGAAGAACTTGGCAACTAAAATGGAGCAGAGTTAGGATTTGAACCCTTGCCTCGAAGGACATGGTAGGTGTCTCTGGGAAGGGCTCATGAACAGGAGGCAAGACTTCACCGATGGAATGTAGGTCTTGCTGGGCATGTGGGGACGGGGAGGGTTCCACAGGGCTCCTGAGGAGGCAGCCAGGGCAGCAGTGGTCCCAGCCAAGAACAGGGAGCAGGCAGGACACAGGGTACGTGCTGCTATGCAGATACCACAGGTGGGAGTCATGGCTCCCTCCAAGTTTAGACTCTGAGAAAGACTTCCCAGCTGGGGAAGGGCTCCTGGGGCCACTGGTCATACCATCATGACCAGCTTCCTGCACAGCTTTCAGAATGTCCCCAGTCAGCTGATGCTTCAAGTTCCCTACCTAAAAGCTGAGGCCCGGAAGTGCTGTATCAGCTTTGGGCTCGGTGACTTGAGCGAGACCTGGACAGGAGCCCTGCTTCTTACTCCCCATCTCATCCACCCTGGGAGCGTGTATGGACTTGGGACCCTCAGCTGAAGAAGGAAAATCCCTGCCTGGCTCCCACTGGCTCCGGGATTCCCCAAGGATGAGAAGTCCAGGGAGAAGGGCAAGGGAGAGCCCATTTCCAAAACCACTGAAAAGACAGTCCAGACTCAAACCCCAGTCCAGACCCCACCCTTAGTTCTCAGCAGCACCAGGGGAGTCCTGCAGAACGTCTGACCACCATCCCTCCTGCTGCAGCCTTTCTGATGCCTGAAGCAGGCAGGGCTTGTCTGACCTCTGCACAGAAGCTTCCAGCATCAGCTCAGTGCTCACTTCCAGAGCCTGACCTGCCTCTTGCTAGGTCCACTCTGGGATCCACTCACTTGCCTTGCTCCTACTGCCACCAGCCAGCTGCCATACCCACCTTGATCTTGGAAGCATCAAACTCGACCTCCTTAGGGCGCTCAGGTTCAGGGGGAGGTGCGGGAGCGGGAGCTGGAGCTGCCTTGGTGGCCGCCTTGGCGTCATCCTTCTTGGGCTCTGGCTTTTTGGGGGCCATTGGGGCTGTAAGTACAGAGAGGGATGTGGAGAGAAGAATGCAGAAAGCAGGGTAGGTGAGCCGCCTCGCTCAGGCCTTTATCCTGCCCAGATACTTCATGACCCCAGCCCCACCCCTGCAGTGCACAATAGGGACAGGGCCATAAAAGGATATGGCTAGGCTCAGGGGCTATTTTGGGGCCTGGGGAGGGCATTGTTCGGGCTCAGGAATGGGTAGGGGAGGAGGGATCTCCATTCCTCCCAATCACCTGTTGGGAAGGGGGAGGGAGAAAGGGGGACAAAGGCCACTGCTTAACACAGACATACACACACACACACACACTCTTCTGCAAACCCGCACATACCCACGCAGGGCCCTGCTGCCCCTCCGCAGGTCCATAAGATGAAGAGGTGAAGAAGGGTGGACCAAGTACACGCTACGTGTTGTTTTGGGACCAGAAGGACTGGGATGAACTAAGGGCACCTCTGAACTTTAGCTCTCATCCATGCATCAAAGTCCCCTGTGCCTGTGTCTGTGTCTATGACCATGTCCGTGTGGGGGAAGGCGGAGGTCAGCATGTGTCTGTGTGTGTTGTCTCTGTGTCTGTGTCGGGTGTCTGTGGGTCTCCGTGTGTCTCTGGGTCTCTGTGTCTGTGTTTGTTGGGGGGTCTGTGTATACCTGTGTGTGTTGTCTGGGTGCCTCCATGGTGGGGGACTCTGTGTGTGCCTATGTGTGCTCCGTATCTGTGTCTACGTAAGGGATGGCCCAGGTGTCTGCATTTGTCTCTGAGGGTCTGGGTCTTTTTTTTTTTTTTTTTTTTTGTGACGGCGTCTCGCTCTGCCGCCCAGGCTGGAGTGCTGTGGCCGGATCTCAGCTCACTGCAAACTCCGCCTCCCGGGTTCCCGCCATTCTCCTGCCTCAGCCTCCCGAATAGCTGGGACCACAGGCGACCACCACCTCGCTCGGCTAATTTTTTGTATTTTTTAGTAGAGATGGGTTTCACCGTGTTAGCCGGGATGGTCTCGATCTCCTGACCTTGTGATCCACCCGTCTCGGCCTCCCAAAGTGCTGGGATTACAGGCTTGAGCCACCGCGCCCGGCCAGGTCTGGGTCTTTATGTGTGTGTGTCTGTATGTCTATGTGAGTGTATCTGCAGGTGTTGCTTCTGTGTGTTTATGTCTGGGTGTTTACATGTGTCTGTATGTGAGTATCTGGTCGTGGCAGGCAGCTGTAGCCCTGGCTATGGGTCCAAGGGTCTCCAGGAACCCCCCCAAAGGGCAAGAGAAAGGATGCTGCCCCCTGTAGGGCAGTCGCCCCAGGCCAGTCCAGCAGCCTCCCCTTCAGCCCCTGCTGGCCCAGAGACCAGTTTCTCAGCTTTCACCCCTGGATTCCTCCTTTCCTTCTCCACAGCCCCCAGGAATGCACATTTCCCCACACACCCCAGGCCTGGCTCCCCACTGCACCCTCTGCCCAGACTGCCCTCGCTCCCTCTGCCTGACACATTCAAGGCTCGGCTCTACTGGCGCTCTTCCAGAAAGCTCTCTCCAATGCTGTTCCACTGCCCCATGTTGCCCTCTGCCGACCCTTTTGGCAGGGGCTCTGAGAGGGTCTGCCTCTCTGAGGAACCGCAAGCTGCCGAGCAGGGTCTGCCCCAGTGCAAGGACGCTCACCCCCATTCCTACCACTCAGTGCCCACCTCCAGTGCCCATCCTGCAGTGCCGGGCCCTCAGGGTCCATCCCAAGGCCCAACCTTCAGCAGATGACAGTGACAGCCTGACGGGACTGCCACTTGGGGAGGTGGGAAGGCTGAAGTGGCACAAGGCTCTTCCCGCATGGGGACGCCGACAGTGGGGACATCTTGCAAACACATTGGGCTCTGTTCCTTGCCCAGCATCTGCGCCTGGGGGATGGGAAGGAGGCGCTCCTAGTTATTTTTAAGTGCCTGGAGCCTTTGATAGAAACTTCAGAGGCAGTGCCCCCACCCCCAGCGATTTCCCTGGTGTGGCGAGGGGCTAAGCCTGAGGCTGAGAGGGTGCCTGGGGCCCAGGGCCTCTACCTGGTGCACCCTGCTGTCTTCCTACTGGGCCCAGTCCCTCTCATCCTGTCACTCTGCCTCACAGGGAGGGACAGCAGTCCAGGGCTGGGGCCGGCCCGCTCCTGACTGGAACACATTCTGCCTCTCATCTGGAGGGCAGAACACCCACATCTGGAAATCTGACAACATCCGGGGCTGGCGGGGGGGTGGGGGGGGTCAAGTTTTTCACTTTTCTTCCAGATGTTTGGCAACAGTATTGAGAAAGAAACGGGTTGGGGGAGGGTCAGTAGAGACGAGCCAGAAATACCACAAGAGGCGAAGACAGCCAGAGGGACATCTTGCAGAGGGGCCCCGGGGAGGTCCCACTACCCAGGCCTGCCGACCCTCAGGACAACGGGCTCTGGAAGTCACACAGGAACCCCAGCCACCCACAGACACCGCCAACAAGACCAATTTTCTTGAGTTCATCATGAGGGAAGCAGAGGGTCAGAGCAGAGGACATACACAGGGACCCCTCTCCCATCTCATTTCTTTCATCCTCACACAATTGCCATCCCTTGGAAACCACCCAGCATCGGCCCAAAAGGGGGTAAGCCAGTGACAAGAGCGTCCTGAGCCTCAGTGTCCAGTTCTGTGATCTAGGATGGGCAGGCTCATGCAGCCAGCCAGAGCCACAGAGTGCCACCTTTCTCCACCTGTGTCACCAGGGTCAAGGCAGTGGCTTGGGCCCCTTCTGTCACACACAGTGCAAACGTGGTCCTGCAGCAGGGACAGGGTGCACAGAGCCATCCTCACTCCCTCGTCAGGACCCAGATGAAGGCTAGGGCCAGGATGGTGACTGCCTGAGCTCTGATTCTGGGCATGCCCCTGCTGGCTTGGGAGCAACAGTGCCCCAGGGCTCACCCACAGGCCCACCCTCAGACCTATAACAACTGCCCAGTCCCCAGTAGGGACTCTTCAGGACCAGCCGGAGCCCTCCCAGGCACACCGAGGCCGGGAGCAAGGCAGGGGGTGAACAGGAGGCAGGAAGGTGGGCAGGGAGTTGAGGGTGGAGGGAGGAAGGGTGGGCAGCAGTGGGCAGCAAGAGCAGGCCACACCACGCCTGGCACTCCCCTCTCTCTCCCACATCCCAACCTAAGCTTTGTGCCCTTCAGGAGTCAGCCTAGCAGGCAGGATCTGGGCAGGGCCTAGGGGGCCTGGAGAGCCAGGGCTGGGGGTCTGGGTCCCACCGCTTCAGCTCCCAAAGCTCTGATGTCTGAGCTGCAGCCCAGTGTGCTGCAGGCTGGCACACACCATGTCCCAGAGCCCTCTCAGGCAGCCACCTTACCTCTCCCTTCCCCCTAGCCAAGAGGAATGTGGGGAAGATGTGGGCCCTCACTTCTGAGGAGACTGTGGACTAAGACAGGAAAGCCCGACCACGCCAGCCTTCTTCCGGGCTCTTGTTACCTGGCGTCTTCCATGCATCCGCCTTCCTATGAATGTCAGCCATCACAGGAGGGAGGAATGTTCTTTTCTTCCACAGCTACATTTTCGCAGGATCTGGTACACCAAAGGCATTCAATAAATGCTGGATGAACAAATGTTCCAAATATCTCAGTTTACCCACCTCTCACAGAGGTACTGGAACCCCTTGCTAAACCCTGTCCTGGAGTGGGCCCAGAGAGATGGGGAGATTTGCCAACTGACTGACAGGAGCTCTGGCGGTGCAGACGGCACTCTGGGACACAAGTGCGGCCACTAGCTGCCTCCAAGCCCACCCACCGCTTTCCCATGCCCACCGCAATTCAGGCGGGCTCTTCATAGCCTAAGAGGTGAGGTTGACCCCTGTGGTACAGGCAATGACTGGACCACAACCAGCCAGCAGGGGGCGCAGAAGGGATGGGAACCGACCTCTGGTTCCTGAACTCAAACCCCAGAACCCAGGATCTCAACCCAGACCCCAGATCAGGAACGCAGAACCCCAAGCTCAGACCCCAGACTCAGGTCTCACAATTTGAGTGCCAAACTCAGAACCCAGAATCCAGATGCCAGGACTAGACCCAACTGTGGAGACCTAGACCAAAATCCTGGCACCCAAACCCTGATCGAAGACTCAAGACCCAGGATGGCAAACCCGGACCGTCAACCCGGACTCTGGACCCCAGACCCCAGACACAGGACCCATGATTCTAAACCCAGACCCCAGATCCGGGACTCAAGCCCCAGGACTCTAAACCCAGACTTCCAGGACTGCAAACCCAAACCCCAGACCCAGGACCCAGGACAGGGGCTGACGGGTTTCCAGATCAGTGTGGCCCTGTGTGGACAAGGCCAGTGGGAAGGGGCACCAGGAGGTCACACTCTTGGCAACAGCAGGGGTAACTGCTTGGCAGACCTCCCTGGTAGCGTTCAGAAGGGCATGAAGAATGTCCGTCATCCTGTCAGAGCCAATTTGGGGAGCTCAGACTATGGTTGCCACGTGGAGGGTGGGCAGAAGGAGGTAAGGGCCAGCTGTCCCCTGGGCCCAAGAGCCAGAGGCAGGGAAACAGGGTCGGGCTCCCCACGTGCCCTTGTCCCCTGGGCCGCAGGCTCCGCAGGCAGCCCTGGCCCGCCCTGGCCTGCCGGTCCCGCCCCTCCTGGCCCACAGCCTCTGGGCTGGGACGCAGGCCCACACTTCCCGGAGGAGTCGAGAACACGGCCTGGGCCAGACCCAGAGCCTTAGAAGTAGGTCAAATGTTGCCGCGCAGCAGGTCCTGGGGACCCTGTCCTGGTGTGGGCAGGCCCGTGGGCTGTAGCTCACTTACCAGGGCCCACTTGTGTGCCCACATAGATGTGAACCCACCGCTACACACTGGACACCCACGAACACAGACCCCACGCGGGGCCCCTAGGTCCCTGTCCAGCTGCACAGATGGGGAGACCGTGGCCCCAAGGAGGCAAGGGCTGCCCAGCAACTCTGACTAGAGGTGGCACGAGGCAGGCACAAGGACCGGGAGAAGGAGATAAATTTCTACACCATCCCATGGCCCTGGAGCCTCAGATGAAAGTCCAACTCCTAGGAGGCTTTCCCAGCAAGGCCGCTCTGCCACTAACAGGATGGAGCCCACCTCCCGGAGGCACAACCCCTGGCCTTGAGAGATGGAAAAGAGTACCCAAGGGGGAGGCAGTAGACTCTCTATGCTCCTGTGACCCGGGCTGGTCCCTGCTCCTCTTGGCCTCAGTTTCCCCACCTGTACCATGGCCATGGCTGTGGCAATGTGATTCCAGGTTCAGAGGACAGTCTCTGCCCCTGAGTCCCAGCCCATCCTCACTACCCCCACACCACACACAGACAACTCTGTCCTCGAGCAGGCCAAACACAACCCTCAGGCCCCTCCCTCTGCCCACTGTGCTGACGGGGACCAGATGCTCCAACCTTGTGGTTCTAGGGGTGGGGGTGGCAGGGCTCAGCGGGCTGGCAGGCAAACCCTGGTTTTGGCCCAGGGACCTATAATCAGCTCCTGCCCCTCTGATCCCGGCCCAGGACTGACGCTTAGGGCTGTGGTGTCCTGGCCGGCTGTGGCCACGGCCGCTATATTTGGGAGCCCAATTCAGCATGAGGGGGGGGTGGGCAGGCAGAAGCCTCTAGGGACCCAAGCCTCATGAGGGACAGGATGGGGACAGCACTGGCCAGGCTTGGTCCATTCTGGAAGAAGGGCATAGCCCTGACTTTTCAGGGGCCTGGACTGGGGGACCTCAGCCCTACTCTCAGCAGCTAGTCTCCGGAGGAAGATTGAAAATGTGTCTGGAGATACTACACCCCTGTTTAGTCCAAAGAGTGAGCATCAGTTGGGTCTGTGCATTCTGGATGCGTGAGATGGAGTCTCGGGATGCCAAGGGGTCGTGGGAGCTCTGAAGCAGTGAGGTTTGGGGTACCGGGGTCTGGGATAGGAGGAGGGGTTGCCAATGTGCTAATCAAAGGAGCTGAGAAAACAAAGGCCTGGGGCTTGGGTCAGGAGGAATGGAGCAAGGTGCAGCCCTGAGCCCCAGCTCCCCAGCTCTGCCTGCTGGTCCAGCTTCCGGACAGGGGCCTGGCCCCTCCCCCCAGCATGGCCTGTGGCCTCCCTGAACTGCCTTGGACATTCCCTGCCACTGGGCCAAACCCTGTACTCTCCCACCAGCAGCTTCCCAAAGAGCAAATATTTATTGTCCTTGGAAGAAAAAAAAAGACTCCCCTTTTAGGATCGGGGTCTGGGAGCTGCTACTGAGGTTTGCAGGGGCTCAGCAGCGGCCTGAAATGACCAGAAACCCCACCTAGATGGACTGAGGAAGAAAGGAGGGTGCGCCATGAGCCGGCCTTGGAGGAGACCGCCAAGGCTGCCCTGGGTGCTGGGCTGGGGCTCTGCCCAGCACTGCACCCTGGGCTACACTCCTCCCTCCCCTTGCCTCCATTTCCCCAAGGCTTCCCCAGAACAGGTCTGAGGACCTGCAGACACTGCCACACGAGGTGTGAACATGTGTGGCTGGACAGGTGCGGATAGTCTATGTGTGTGTAACCATGGACAAGAGGATGAGGCCACATGTGTGATTGTGTGGGAGTGTGTCATCTTGCGTGCTTTCATGTGTCACCATGGGCATGAGGCTGTGACTCTGCGTGGGCATGAGTGTGTCTGCGTGCTCCTGGCTCTGCGTGCGTGTCTGTCTGTGAGCCTGTTCATCTGTTGGCATGGGTGGGGAAGGGGCATGTGGACACAACCTCTGTTGAATGGCCAATTCAGTCAAAAATGCAAGTAAATTTAGCAGGGGAAAAAAAACCCGTCAGTCAGACGAGGAGTCTGAATTGAGTGGTTGTTTGAGTGGATGGACCGACTGTCTCAGGCAAACAGTTCACGCTGGCTGGGAGGAGGAAGCAGCTCCCCTGGGCCATCACAGAGAAACTGGAGACAGGGACCCTTGGCTAGGGCAGAGGTGAGACACAGAGACTGAGACAGAGATGGGAGGATGGAGAGAGACAGAGAAAGAGAGAGATGAGGCAGTCAGAAACAGTGGGGAGAGAGGGTTGGTGGGAGGGTCAGGGACAAATGTTGCCCCAGGGAAGGATGTAGCTTTCTGGAGCCTGCAGACACGCACGAATGCACACCATCCTGTCACCCCTCACCTCGGCTCCCAGCCAGTGTAACCCAAATTAATTCATTCCCACCTCTCATCCATCCTCAAGCAGCTCCAAGTGGACAAGGAGTGGGCACCAGACCAGGATGCAAGGAGAGAGGGTGGGCATGGGCACCTGGACAGAGGGACAGGATGACAGATGAAGAAGGCAGTGCCTAGGACAAGGATGACAGTGATGGAGGTGAAGACAGAAGGGTGACAAGGAGGCCACAGTGGTGGTGACAGTGAAGAGGGAGTGCTGGCTGGGAGGGCCTCCCTGCCCCCTTGCAGACCCCACCTAGCCATGGTGGCCCCCTACACCCACTCTGGCCCCCGCCCCAGAACCAGCTGTGGCCTTGCCTCCAGTGGCCATACAAACATTCTCTGTGGCCCAGGGTGTGGATGCTGCATTAAAAGTGGCCCAAGCTCCCAGCCAGGAATAGTTAGGGTCAACTCTGGCACCTGCCTGTGTGAGTATTTATATATCCACCCTCCCAGTGTGGCTACGTCTGAAACACACACACTATCCCCAGGCAGGCTAACCCACCCCTGATGTGTGTCTGTCTGGAGATACCCACGGGACCCTAGACACTCCCTACTCTACCTATTCCACCTTTGCCTAGTTCCTTTCCACCAGTACTGGGACAGCAGGAATCACACTGAAATGTGTGTGTGCACACGTAGCTTCCTGGAGCCTGTAGATATGCACTCAGGAACCCTAGCCCAAGGGAGCTTGGGCCAAGAGCAGGCACGCTGTACCACACACCTTTACCACATATCCTCATGCTTCATAGAAACCTTTGCATGCATGTTCACACGCCTGTGCACACATGTCCACACTCCTTTGTACACATATGCTTTCACACACATGTATACACACATTCACATGCCTTTGTGTACACATCCATGCACTATCCCACATACACCTAATGCACCACATATTTTAGCTCACAGGTATAGAAAGAACACGCAAGTATAATTTCCAGGCAGAAATGAGCACTGGAAAGGAGGAGCAGGGCTGGAGGCAGCCAAAATCAGGGAATCCTACCAGGCCTGCCTGGCACGGTAGTGTCCACATCTGTTTGTGTGCGAATGTGTGCATCCGGACATTTGGGACCTTTCCACTGCCTCCTCCCACCCCATCCCACCCTGTTCACAGAAGGGGAAACAGAGGCCCAAGCAGAGTAGCTGAGCGGGGAGGTCAGCGTCCTGGTTTGGGGCTTTGGAGCTTCAGCATCTGTGTTGTTCTTGGCACATCCGGGCCAGATAAGGACGGGGTCAGAGCTTGGCTCTCGTGGGAAAGGACTCTCTGGAAGGCTCCCGACCCATTCCTTTCCCAGATCTTGGACCCCAGTGCAAGCAGAGGGAAGACAAAAGGGAAGGACAGATGGTTGGGGGACAGGCAAGCTCCCATCAGGTCAGCCTTGAGGGCTGTGGGAAGACCACAGCAGGTTCAGAGACTCACAGGTACCCCCGAATGTGTAGTAAGCCCCTCAGACCAGCACAGGAACCCCCAAATGCAGAGCCTAGAGCAGACGGGTAAGGGTGAGGCCAGGAGCCCAGCTCTCTGCAGCATCTGGCCTTGGAGCCCTCTGCTCCAGGGAGCCTCATGCGGTTTTAGAGCCAGGGCTGAGGTAAATGCCTCTGTGCCCCAGAGGTCTGCAGCTGGGTTGGATAAGAAACTATTCTGGGGAGATAGTGGAATGTTAGGAGACACTGGAGCATCATCTTCCCACCCAAAGCAGATGAGGGTACAGGTCCTAGGATTGGGGTTGTGTTGGCTGGGGACAGAGAACTCAGTTCTGGTGCTGGCCCCATCACTGACTCCTGGAACTTCTTCCCCTGTGGAGACCTCAGTGTTCACACCTGTACAGTGGGGCAGGAGTTCCCTAAAGGTGGCCTCAGCAGGTGCGCGGTCCTCCCAGGGCAGTCAGGGTGTGGCATCCCTGGACCTGAGTCTCCTCCTTCCCCGCTGCCTCAGCCTGTGCCCCTGGCCAGGTCTCAGTGAGGGGCAGAGGGCTGGAGCTTGAAGCCAAGACAACAGGGGAACAATTGGCTGGCATTCTGCATAAACACAGGGGCTCATCCAAGGCTGCAGATGAGCTGGGAGGGGCTGGGGAGTTCCTGTGCCCCGAGGGAGCCCTGCCTGACAGTGAGCCCATCCATCCAAAGGGGTGCCCTGCCTTCAGGAGTCCTGGTCTGAGAGCATAAGCAGCAGAACAGCCTCTGTGGGGGATTTAGCAGGGGATGCTGTAGGGCCCCGAGACCCCCCCCCTCAGCCCACCCCCAACCAGCATGCTCATGGCCCCTGCCCCACCTAGAATCATTGGAGATACAGCTCCCAGGGGCAGGAAAACAAGGAGAAACCATCATCGACTGCGGCTGCCAGGAGCTGCCACCACCTCTCAGGCCCCTCCTCGCCTGACCTTGGGGTCCAGAGAGAGGACATGCCAGTCTCCCCACTCCCACGGTCTCACAGCAGCAGCTGCAGGGACAGCCAGGCTAGTCTGGGATGGGGGCCGAGGGTGGGTCCTCTCTGCCAACGACAGGTTCAGCTCCTGTCTCAGGGTTAGGCTCCAGCTCAACCCCTGGGGCTGCTCCCTGGCTTTCCGAGACGCTGCCGTCAGGCGGATTCCATCTCATAAGTTTCCTTGGAGGAAAATGTTCCGACAATGAAGGGATCTGTCTCTGATCCTGGGACCTGTTCGTGAGGAAACTG
Organism: Piliocolobus tephrosceles; assembly: GCF_002776525.5. Classification (NCBI taxonomy): domain Eukaryota; kingdom Metazoa; phylum Chordata; class Mammalia; order Primates; family Cercopithecidae; genus Piliocolobus; species Piliocolobus tephrosceles. Next base: position 89,785,879 of record NC_045435.1, on the reverse strand, counting down.
AGCCACCCCATGGCAACTGAGAGACAAACAGGTAAGGGAGCAGGGTGTTTGGAGTCCACAGCTCTGGCCAATAGGTGTGCCCTCCCCGAGAGATGGAGGCTTCTCAGCAGAGCCACAGAGACAACCCAGCCCCGTCCTCAAGGGCTCACCATCTGTTGGGACAGAAGCAGCAGCCTATCATGCTGTGCTAAATTTTCTAGTCAAACCAGGAGATCTGAGGTCGCACTCTGCTGGGAGTTGAAGGGTGCAGATCCAGAAAGGGTTCAGAGAGGAGGGGGCCTTTGAAGGGCAAACAAGAGCCACCCAGGCAGAGAAGGGAAGGACAAGTCAGACAGCAAGAAGTGCAGGGGCAGAGGCCAAGAGCTCATGGAGGATTCAGGGAATGGGAGCACAGGGCAGTGGGGCTAGGCAGGGAGTTGGCTCCCCTAAACTCTCAAGTCTTTGCATCTCCCAGCTGAGCCTGACACACAGTAAGGTGCATGCAGGGGCCATGGAAGGCAGGGCTGAGCTTGCACAACACGTCATTGTTCCTCCTCATCCTCTTCCTCTTTCTCCTCCTCCTCCTCTTCCTCCTCCTGCTCCTCATCCTCCTCCTCTGTTTGCAAGGTCATCACTTCCTTGCCCCACTCGACCTCCAAGGAGCCCTGTGTGGTTATACTTGATTGGGAAAATGGATGTGGAGCCGCTGAGGTGGAGGGCGGGGGTGGTCACTCTTCCATCTTGAACCCAACTCTGTTCATGGGGCCAGGAGTGGCTTCCGTAGCCAGCTGTGCTGAGAGAGGGTGCTGCGGTGAGGACAGGATGTACTGGATGGCCCTGAGTTCAGTGTTCCAGTCCCTTGCCTCCACAGCCCCTACACCAGCTCAGGGAAGGAATGCAGCGGGACTGCGGGAAGCCTAGACCACTGGCCTCCCCAAAAAGGTCATGACTAGTCTGGGAGGCAGAGAGACCCCAGAGATAGAGCAGAGGTCAGGGCAGGCAGGAGCTGGGTGTGTGACTTTGGGCAGAGGCCTGACCTCGCTGGGCTAGACTGGCTGCCAGTGTCCCCTCCAGCTTAAGGGAGGCATCTGAGTTATGCCTAGCCACCTCCCGTTATGCCCAGCACCTCCTCCACACTGGTGACCCACCTGTGCCCAGTGACAGCCTTTCTGCCTCTTCCAAAGAGGCTCACCTCAGAGGGCACGGGTGTCCGAAGGCCTGGAGACGTGCTCTGGATAAGGGGGGTGACCTTTGGCACGCCATTGCCCCTCTCTGGATGTCGCTTTCCCATACACGGTTTTATAAACTTCCCCAAGTGCTTCCCCTCTCCGGCCAGTTCAGCCAATGTCCACGGTGCCTCTGGGCCAGGCTCAGCGCAGCCTCCAGGATGGCCAGGGAGACACACCCCTGATTCCAGCCCTAGAGACGTTCCCAGTGTCCGCCAGCTCATTGCCTTGCCCCAGACAGTGTCCCCTGAGGCATTTAGAGTGAGAGGAAACTGAGGCCCAGAGACTTGGTCCCGCACGACCAAGGACCACCCACATAGAGGGTTCCTCCAGGTCTAACAGGGCAGGAGTGTCAGGACTAGGGGTTCTCCACCCGAAGTCTCCCGGCCACAGCCCCCGGCAAGGACCCAGTGTCTGAGCTAACCCCCTCCCCACCACCTCCTCCTTCCTGGCCCCCACCTCCCTTCAAACCACAGGGCCCAGCCGGCCTCTGGAACGCGTGCCCGGGACCTCGGTGATATTTTGAGTTTAAGAAAACTTTGCAGTCGGCAGGAGCTCTTAAAGGTTATAAATAGCAGCAGCGGGAGCCCATGCCGGGAGAGGCGGAAACACGTGTCAAACACGCCTGGGAGGGGGTATTCCGAGGCACAGACTCCCCCACACATACACACTAGGGACGCACTAGGCTTCTGGGGATTTTACAACCACTGGAGCGGGAAGTCACACTCCACCCAGAAGGCGTCTGGGAAACAGGACCCCCTTTGGCCCTCCAACCAGTGCCCCAGTGGCTGGCCAGGTTGCCCGGGCATGTGGGAGCACTGTTGAAAGGGGATCTGGTGGGGAGGCCTTTCTCCTACCCCACTCCCTGCCACCATGCCACCAGGGATCTCCCTCTGCCTGCAGGGGCTGCCCTTGGGAACAGCAGGGCTAGGGGTGGATTTGGAGAGAGTCCACTCTAACCCCTGTCTGTGGCAGGGAGAACTGAAGACCTGGGTGGGGAAAGAATTGTTTCCAGGTCATGGGAAAGCTAGAAAGGGTTTGGACCCCCAAGCCACAGTTCTTCCCATCGAACACTGCTGCTGCCTCTCTTCCATTTCCAGGGACCTCGGGACGATGCTCTAACTTACCCAAAGAAAGCACAGAGATGGGCACAAAGATGACAACACACAACACTGAGTGACGCGGACCTGAGGCCTCATTCCCCAGTATCCAATCCCAGTGCTTCCCCTTCCAGTGAAGACCTCCTGCTGAACAGATGAGGAACAGATCAGAGACTTGCCCTACTCCAGTGAGATGCACGCCCACGCCCATGCCCACGCCCGCCCTGCCAGGGAGTGGACTGTCAACAACCCAAGGCCAGGTATATGGTCTCAGCAGGGACATCAGCTCTGGTTCGGGCACAGCAGTCTCAGCCTTGCCTTGAGGGTCATGTGATTTGACGACATGCCCTCGGGAGCCTAGTCTGAGGAGACACCCTTCTGGGGCCTGATCTAAGAGAAATCAGTTTTGACGGCCCCATGGCCATGGAAGGAACCCTTCAACCTCCACCACCTCCCTGGATTTCCCAACTGCTCCACAATGTGCATGGGGCAAGAACTGTTACTCCACTGCAAATACCTGGAAACTCAGGCGTGTCTCAGGCTCCCACCCACCACCCCACTCACGCCTCACTCATGCCCCACCTGCTGCCCACGGCCCCTAGCAGGTCTGGGGGCAGCAGCCAGCCTTGGCATCCAGGCGTTCTGAACCTCAGGGAGCCCCAAAGGGTTTATGGGGCTCCCAATGAATGGGAGCCTGTTGAGCTCGGAGGGGGCCGGGCCCGAGTAAACATGGCTGGGTCTGAGCTGCCATTCTCCCCCTGCCTCTTCCCCAGGACCCAGGACCAAAATACAACTTCCCGTCCCCGGAGCTGAGGGCCAGACTTGCCCCCCAGAGCCCTGGGCTGGGGCCCACAGGAGGAACACAAACTGGCAGGCCCAAGGCTCAAGGGGAGAAAGGCCTTCAGGTTTTCAGATTCCCAGGTCTACTTGCATCCAAGACTCAAGTGCTTGGGCACTTTACAGATCCCCTTTGAGCCTGAAACTGCCCAACTGTTAACAACAGATCAGGAAACTGAGGCCATGAGTAGGAAAGAGTCTGGCTCAGGGCTCCGCAGGTCAGAGCAGAACAGGCCTCAGCCTCCTGCTTCCCTGGCCAGTGAGGATGGGGCCTGTGGGCAGAGCAGGGCAGTGCATGTGGACTCAGGGGAGGGAGAGGCTCCGGCAGTCGAGAGCCAGGGCAACAGGGAGGCTTGACAGAGCACAAGGGAGCTGTCCCTCCTTTGGGTACAAGTGCCCACTGACTCCCGCTGGTGCGGTCACAGAATGGCCTAAGTGTCCCGGGATACCCCTTGGAGCAGTGCACTTCAGAGTAGCTGGGGCAGGAGCACCGTAAGTGCTGTTTGTCATAGTTTCGCTATGTCCCCTGGCCAGTCCATTCTGCTTTTTGGTCCCGTTTCCCCCACCTGGAGGCCAGGTATCTCTGAGCTCCCTGCCTCCCCGTCTAACTTGTGAAACAAAAAGTACTTTGGAAACTGTAATGAGCGGTACCCTCCCCAGGAGCTTCGAAGACCCAGGGAGGGGGGCCCTAGGAACGTGCCCAGTGGCTGAGGGTGGTTGGGGTCAGCTGCCTCACATGCAGGGCGCTGGGGGCTACAGCTGGAATGTGCTGAGTGGCAGCTGCCACGTGAATCATTATACCTCATCAGGCTGAGCCTAGGACTTCCAGACACAAACCAGCTCAGACTGGGCTCAGGCAGAAGGGCAGCCTCCAGCCGGGTCACAGGGCTGGGGATGAGGCTTCTGGGATCTTGCAGGGTCTCTGCCTCCCTGTCTGCCCACATCATCATCCTGAGCAACCAGCCCTGGTTCTGAACACAGCTCGTTCTACAGACCCACAGAGAGGTCATCCTGTCCACAGCCCCCGACTTTGTGACCTGTGACGGCTTAAGCAGCCCCTGGGCCTGGAAGGGCCTGGGAGGCAGATAGAGAGGGCTTCCTGGCTGACTCCTCACCAGCAGCCCACATTCCAGCGGGCAAGGAGTCAGATATGGGGTGACTGTGGGGCTGTAGGGGTCAGGACCCGGGCTGGAGTGGAATGACGCCCCCGCCCCAATCTCTTCCGTCTAGGAGCCACTGGGTACCCAGTGCTGGCAGATCAGGCCTTCTTGGGCCTCAGTTTTCCTGCCTGTGACACAGGCAAGAACCACCTCCAGCCCCCCTCTGATTTCTCGGGTGCCTTAAACTTGAGTGAAGTCACTAGTAGGGGCTGCGTTCATACCTCATGGTGGCCTGATATTCCTGAGATGTGGAAAGGACCAGAGGGTCAGACAGGGACACAGAGACTAAGAGAGAGGCGTGGCAGGGCAAGGGGAGGACTACTGAGGCACACACATGTCTGGCAGCCTGAGTGGGCCCGGTTACCTGGCAGGCAGACCCATGGGTGCTGAGAGGAGGGCCCAACCCAGGGCATCTGAACACTGGCACACTTGGATCTGCCTCTGTTGCCTCCTACTCCCGACTAGGGGTCTGGGACAAAGTCCTGGGCCAGTGTAGGGCTTGGTAAAAAATAATTAATTTTTCTTTTCAAGTGGAAGCTCTGACTCAGGCCTTTTCCTGTCCTCAGCTTAGGCCTGAGCCACAGAAGCTGCTCAGGGACTATCCATGGCCTCCCCGTGGCCAACTTGAGTCTGCTCTGCAGTTGTAGGCCCGACTTGGAAGGCCCGTGGGCTCCAGGTGAGCGGGGGCCAGGGGAGCCTGGGGGCCTGAGCACAGCTGGGAGGTCCAAGTCTGTGGTTTCCCCGGGGCTGAGTGTGTAAGTACCTGGGCCGTGCTGTGGGGCAGACAAGACATGCCTGCATGGAGACACATCTGTGGACCTGGTGTTATGACAGCAGGGGGCTTGTAACCATGAGGCCAGCTGGGACAGAAAGCCCATACCTCTAGCTCTTTGGGAGTGCTCCCTCGCTGGGACAGAGCCTGCTGGCCCCAGGTGCCCCCATCGTCCCTCCCTTCATCTTCCTGAGAGGCAAGAAAGCCAGACAGCCATGCTTCTGCTGCAAGGGGAGGGGGCTGCCCAGCCAGCTGCCATGGGAGCCTCCAGCGACTCAGCCGGGTGTCAGGGGGTGTTTATGAGCAGCCGAAATGGCTGTAAAAGTGGCACCTCGCTTCACTTATGGCCTGGCCATCCCCTCCCCTACTGGCCTCTTGCCTCAAAAAGCTTCCAGAGGGGCCTGGAAGCTGAGAGAGGTCTGGGTGGAGGCACAGCTTGGGGTCAGAGTTCAGCCAGGGGCTAGAAATCAGATTGAGATAAGAACTCAGCCTGAGGTTGTGGCTCATCATGGAGATAGAGCTTAGTCTGGGATCAGGGCTAAGCTTGGATGCAGGCTGACTTTGGGGCTAGTGTTGGGATGAAGCAGTGAGGGAATATAAGGACTCAGAAATAGATGTGAGCCATTAGTCCCAGAGAATCCCTGGTCTGGGCAAGGGGTTTTCTGAGGGAGGGAACCAGGCTGCATTGCTCAGAGAGCTGAGCCTCTGCCTTGCTTGTTGGTGTCTGATGCCCACCCTGGCCCCAGGGTCTGTGTACCTTGGCCAGAGCCCTACTCACAGTGGGATGGCTGCAGCAGAGGCCTGTCAGACTGGGGCTGCCACACCAGCAGGGGTGGGGCCAGAGTCCAGCCCCTACTGCAGTTCTGAGATCCAGTGACCACCCTGGCTCCTCCTCCTAGGCCCCAGCCTGGGGATTAAAGACAGGGACTCACTCCTACTCCCCACCCTCAGCCAGGCCTTTTCAAACTCCAGTGAAACTAACACTGACCTGATACTAACCAGAAACTGACTAACCAGGCCCCTGGGGCCTGCTTGTCAAAAAGGGCAAGCTGACTCCGCCAGGTGCTTAGGTGCTACCAGTTAATGTGTGACACCCCCACCCCATGGTGGCACTTTAACCAGAGGCCTGAGGGTAAGAGGGAGGATCTGTGGCCCCACCCACAGCTGTGGAATGTCCAGCAGGGGACTATGGGGTGAGGCACATGAGTTATGGCAAGGGGAATGCCCTTAAGAGGCCCAGCACCCATCAAAGATTCCTCTCTGCAGCCCTCTCCACAGCCCACTCTGGTCCTCCCAAGTACAAATAGTATGTTTCTAAATCTCAAGTTTTCCCTGGTGTCAGATCTGAAAAGATCTCCTCCCTCAGCCTCTAGTTTTATCTCTCAGTCCTTCCAATCCCTCCATTAATGTTCTTTTCTCATCACCAAGGGGGAAAGCAGGCTGGGAGATCAGTGGTCACAGAACCATAAAACTTAGAGACACAGAAACAGAGGCATAGGCCAGGTGCGGTGGTTCATGCCTGTAATCCCAGCACTTTGGGAGGCTGAGGCAGGAGGACTGCTTGAGTCCAAGAGTTGGAGACCAGCCTAGGCAACAAAGTGAGACCTCATCTCTACCAAAAAAATAAATAAATTTAATTACCCAGGTGTGGTGGCTCATGCCTGTGGTCCCAGCTACATGAGAGGCTGAGGTGGGAGGACTGCTTGAGCCCAGGAGGTCCGGGCTGCTGTGAGCCGTGACCGTGCCACTGTACTCCAGCCTGGGTGACAGAGCAAGATCCTGTCTGGAAAAAAAAAAAAAAAAAAAAAAATGCTGGCTGTGGTGGCTCACGCCTGTAATCTCAACACTTTGGGAGGCCAAGGCAGGTAGATCACTTGAGGCCAGGAGTTTGAAACCAGCCTGGCCAACATGTAGAAACCCCATCTCCACTAAAATTGCAAAAATTAGCCAGGTGTGGTGGTGTGCAACTGTAATGCCAGCTACTCGGGAGGCTGAGGCCAAAGAATTGCTTGAACCTGGGAGGTGGAGGTTGCAGTCAGCCAAGATCACACCACTGCACTCCAGCCTGGGCAATAGCCCTGTCTCAAAAAAGAAAAGAAACAGAGGCATAATAAAGCTGAGACCATTAAAATATAACACCGAAGAACCACAAGTGTTCTTTAGGTGCCCATTCTGGCACCTGGGCCTCTGTCCCAAGGAGTCTACATACCATAGGAGGCAGCCCTGAAATCACAACCTCCCTCTCCAGTAATGGAGGATGTGGGCACACAAGGAGGGAGGGAAGTGTCCTTTACACCAGGCAGAGGAGTATGATCCTGGCAGAGGACGCAGCAAGGACAAAAGCAGGAGAGTGGATGTGTGAAGAAGGCCAGGAGTCTAGCAGACAGTTCCTGTCAGGGAGAGTCATTTTTGGAGGAAACTGTCTCAAATAGCACTGCCCTTGAACACCAGAACAAGAAATGAGGGCAGTGGGCACAGAGAAGGGAGGCAGCCATAGAAATGCATGGGGAGGGCCAGGGCTGGTGGCTCACACCTGTAATCCCAGCACTTTGGGAGGCTGAGGCAGGTGGATCACTTGAAGTCAGGGGTTCGTGACCAGCCTGGCCAACACGGTGAAATCCCGTCTCTACCAAGAAATGCAAAAATTAGCCAGGCTGGTGGTGCACACCTGTAGTCCCAGCTACTTGGGAGAATCACTTGAACCTGGGAAGCAGAGGTTGCAGTGAGCAGAGATCATGCCACTGGACTCTAGCCTGGATAACAAAGTGAGACTTCATTGAAGGAAGAAAGAAGAAGGAAGAAGGAAGAAGGAGGAGGAGGAGGAGGAGAAGGAAGAGGAGGAGGAGGAAAGAAGAAAGAAAGAAAGAAAGAAAGAAAGAAAGAAAGAAAGAAAGAAAGAGGGAAGGAAGGAAAGAAAGAGAGAAAGAGAGAGAGAAAGAAGAGAAAGAAAGAGCAAGAAAGAAGAGGAAGAGAGGAAGAAGAGAGAGGAGGAGGAGGAGAAGGAAGAAGAAAGAAGAATACAAGGGGAATGCACCTGGGAGTGCAGTCTGGAAGCTGGATGGGCTTGAGCCAGCAGAAGGGTGACTGCAGCTGGATCCTAGGCCCTAGGGCTTGGGCTTGGCAGATTCACACTGAGGGTTAGAGGACAGGTTTGCTGGCTCTGAAGAGCTCAATATCCACAGACTGAGTCTGGAGAGCCCCTGGAGCCCATGGGCCAGGACGCCCACCCTCGTGGCAACTAAACAGTAAAGTTAACATTGCACTTGAATCAGCTGGCGAACCTCTCCATTTTGCAGATGAGGAAACAGGTCCAGACAGCCGAAGAGTGGTAGTGTCCAGGACACACAACTGGTAAGCGGGCAAGCACAGGCTGCTGCTTAGCCCAGACTCATTTCCTAGGGCCTCACACATTCCCTTCCTCCGCCATCCTTAAAGCCCTCCTCTCCAGGCATCCCCAGCCCCTCCTTCCGCCTCGATTTCCCCACCTGGTACCGGGAGGTGGTAGGTTTGGGGTCGAAGGTCCCCTCCTCTTAGAGCTCCAGCGTGCTCTCCCCAGCCAAGCACAGAAATCCCGCCCCGTTCAGCCCCAACCCCCGCGGACTCCTCCTTGCCTTCCCCTAGGTCGAGGGTCCCAGGCGGATATGAGCCTGCCGATAGCTTTTGGGAGTGGGGGTGGGGACGGGGGAGGGAGGTGAAGCCTGAGAGTGGGTGTCTGGATTGAGCCCCAGGTCTGGCAGCCTCAAGTCGCCGGGGTTGGGGCCGGGAGAGCTGGAGAGGCCCGGCCAGCAGCTGAATGGGTCGAGACTCGGAGACCCAGACCCGAAGAGACGCTGGGCAGGGAGGGAGCGGGATGTGTGGCTGCAGACCTGGGCAGGGGTCGGGGCTGGCCTAGGGCCGAGCGGAACGACAGGCCTGGGTTGGGACTGAGGGTAGGGGACGAGGCGAGGGTGGGGCTGGAAGTGGGGGAGGGCGGCAGCAACCAAGCCCGGCTCGGGCCTGGCAGCCTAGAGGCCTCCCCAGGGACCCCGACCCAGCCCGAACTGGAGCCCAGTGGACTGACAGCGTCACGGCCGGGGGCGCGCGGGGGTAGCGGGCAGCCTCCCCAGGGGATTCGCCCATGAAGAAAGAGAGCTTGCTTCTCCGCTGAGGGTCTCTATTCGCCAGCGGGGACCGGATGATCGGGGGGCGGGGGGGCGGGGGGGAAAGCCCGTGCTTTCCAAAAGAGAATGAAGCAGCGACGGCGTCCCGGGTTCCCTGCTCGGGTCTCGATGTCACAGCTGCCCCCGCCCCGTTTCCCCAGCACTCACATCCCGCCGCTGTAAGACCCCGGGCCTCGGCCTCTAGCGCAATGTCCCGGGGCGGGGGGCGGCGGGCTCCTCTCGGCCTCTCCACACTCCCGCGTCGTCGGCGGCGGAGGGGGTGGGGGCGGAGAGGCCTGGGAGGGCGCGGGGGAGGGAAGAGGCGCCCGACCTGGGGGGAGGGGAGCGGCAGACGCCGAGGAGAGGGACGCGCGCTGCGGGCGGTGGCTCCGAGCGGCGGCCGGGCGGGGGGCGCTGGAGGCTAGGCCGGCCAGTGGGGGGGTATCCCGAGAGCTCCATGAAGTCCCCCCGGGGCCGCGGACGGGGCGCTGGCTTGGGGAGGCTGTCGGGGGGGCCCCGACATCCATGGCAAGGCGGGGGCCGCGGCGGCGCGCTCGGAGTAAGTCGGGGCTGGGGACCCGCGCCGAGGGGAAGTGGCCGGAGTCGGGGAGGAGCGACTCCGGGCCTGGCCGGAGCAGCCAGGCTGCTCTGTCTCGGTGTCAGTCGGCGGCGCCTCCTCGGAACCCGGGGGAGTCGCCAGCCCCACGCCGCTCGGCTCGGTGGCTTTTTTGGAAACTTGCAAATGTTTTCGTAGAGAGAAAAAGGGGAGGGAGGGAGCGAGGGAGTGACCGAAACGGAGCTTGGGGCCGCTGGAAGAACTGAGGCCAAGGCCGGGGTAGCTAGAGACGGACTGACAGACAGGCAGACCGACAGAGCGTCGGGGCCGCTGGCGCGCTCGAGCGGCACAGGCGCAAGCGGGGCTCGGGCAGAGGATGGGGAAGGGGTGCGGGAGGCGACTGCCACTGCTGAGGGGCTGGGGTCTCAGGAGGCCGAGCGGCCGTGGGCTGGCGGCCGGAACACCGAAGGGCTCAGTGTGGCTGCAAAGTTGGGATCGCATCCCCTAGCTGCACGCCCCGCGCGACTCAGAACGCGCCCCCTGCTCGGCCCTGACTCCCTACGGGCGAAAGCCGCGGAGCTAAAAATAACAGTCCTGCGCGCCCCCCGCAGACCGCGACCCCGACCCCTCCCCCGCCCCCTCCCCCCACTGGGCGTGGGGCGAAGCCACAGCTCCCATTTCCCCAAAAGAAAAAAAAAAGAAAGAAAAGGCGGCGCGGGAGGGGGGCGGGGGGCGGGCCGGGGGCGGGGGGCCCGGCCATATGGATGTGATTTCTCCGCTCCGAGGCAGACGGGCCGCTCCGCAGCGCTCGGCGCCCGCCCGCCGCCCGCCCGGCCTCCGGCTCTCCCTCCCTCCCTCCTGTCCCTCCCTCCCTCCCTCCTTTGCGCTGCTCGCTCGCTCGCCCTCAGCGCATGGGCCCCGCGCCGGGCCCCGGGGCCTCGGGCCGCCGGGACGCCGGGGTCCCCTAGGCCGGGGCGTGGGCGGGGCGGCCGACCTGACGCAGCTCTGCACCCCCTACCACCACCAGGGCCGGCGGCGGCGGCTGCCCCGAGGGACGCGGCCCTAGGCGGTGGCGATGGGGACCGCCCGGATCGCACCCGGCCTGGCGCTCCTGCTCTGCTGCCCCGTGCTCAGCTCCGCGTACGCGCTGGTGAGTCCCCCGCCGCCAACACTCCGGGACAGGCTGCGGGCTTACCCTGGGGTCCGCGGGATAGGTCTAAGGCACGCAGTCTTGAGTTCCCCTAGTAGTTAGAACTTTAAGTGAGAGTCCCCTCTGATCCAGGATCCTGGGTGCCTGCTGTCTCTGGGATGTCTGGACTGTGGGTTCCAGCTGCCTGAAGCCTCCCTATTTCTGAAGCCTCGTTTGGGGTCCCAAATCTGGAAATTTGTGGTTGAGGTTTCCCCATCCTCTGCTTCTGTGAGCACCATGGCTGTTTCTCCCTGGAAGATGACAGTGTGACCCAGCAGAAGGCTGGGCTTTGGCCCTGCTATGTACTCCCACAGACTTTGCTTTGGGGACCTCTGTTTTCTGCAAGTTTTGTTGCAGTTCCGGACACGGGGAATGTAGGTCTGAGGTCAGAATCATCCAGGCAGGGGGTAGGATTTAGGGGGCCCCTCCAGCCCTCACACACACACATGCACACATGTCTGGCTTCACCCAGGGTAGAGGCTGTTTCTCCAAGGAGGTGGGTGTGGTGTGGCATGGAGGAGCGATGGAGGTCCCTAAAGGAGAGACTGACCTCACAGTGCACCCCTGTAGGAGAAGCACAGCATACCCTGTGGGGAAGTGAGGAGACCCCTGGGAAGACTGTCACTCCCTGAGAGTGGAGACCTAAAAGCAGAATGGTTGGGAAGGCTAGAGGGAGAGGAGAGACAGAGACAAAGCCGGGTGGGGAGGAGAGATTCCCCCCAGCTAGAGGGGTGGACAGACCAAGAACAGCAAAGAAAAATAGGGAGAGACAGGCAAAGGCAGAGAGCTGGAGACGCAGGGTCTGGGGGCCACTTTCTCGAAGGGGGCTGTCTCAGACCCTCAGTCCTATTCCACAGCAACCCCATACCCTGGGACCAGCCAGTTCCTAAGGAGGCTGTCTGCCTGTGCGCCTAACTTCAAAGCCCCTTCTCCCTGCTCCCCAGTGGGGGCATCTGCCTGCTAGAGAGTGCCGCAGTCAGGTAGCCGCCTCCTCCTAACCAGCTGCAGCTCCCTACACAGGGCAGAGCTCCAGGCGGTTCCCAGGAGCCTGGAATTCCTCCACCTTTGCATGATGCCTGTGTAAGCCTGGGCTGTCCTTCTCCATGCCTCAGTTCCCCCATCTCTAAAAAAGAGGGCCTGGAAGAAACATCTGCCTGAGAATCCCATAATCAGAGGCTCTCGCTTTCTCTGTGGTCCTCAGCACTTCCCACTTACCTGTGCCTACACCCTCACAATTCTGGCCCCAGCAAAGGCTCCCCACCAAAGACAGCCCCATACAAGGTCCTGTGGATGGGGAAACTGAGGTTCAGAAGAGCTCAACACCCTCTGCAGAGACACTCCAAGTACTGACGAATGCCAAGGGATAGAGCCACCACCACCCCTGCCAGAGTTTGGTGTGTGATGGTCTGAGGGGTAGACCGGGTGATGGGTGTGGGTGTCCTGAGAGTAAGTCTGTGTCAGAGCAGGGCTCTGTGGGACTCTGGGCATAGTGTTCATCTGGGTCTGTGTGATTGTGAGTATCTGAGTCCCCGTGTGAGTTCACGGTGAGCTTCAGTGTCTGAAGCTGTGGGTGCATGACTTGCAGGCGCAGTTGTGTGTGTTTGTGTGTGCCTTTGTGAGCGCCTGTGCACCCAGGCCTATTGTTTTCATATGTGTATTTCATAAATGCTTCTGTAGGGCTTTCTACTTGCCATTGTTCTAAGCAATTCACATACATTAGCTAGTCTAATCCTTCCAATCACCCTTGGAGGAAGGTTATTGTCCCCATTTTTAACTGGTCCGAATCACACAACCACAATGACCGTTATTTATCTCATGCCAACCCAGTGCCAAGCCCTGTACCTCTATGTGTGTATGGAGTATGGGTACCCAGAGCCCCACTGCTCTCCAGGGAAGCTGGGATATATGCAGAGAATCTTCCTGGCTTCACCCTGGCCCATGTCTGAGGGTAGAAGGAGAGATGCCAGTGCTCAGTCTGCCCAGGACCTTGTTGGGGCATGTGAGTTCACTGGCCACTCCTTGGCTTTGGGGCCAGAAGATTGGGACTGAAGGGCGGGGGCAGCCTACTCACCCATCCAATATCCTATGGGCCCCCTGGACTCATCTGGGGCCAGCAAGAAGCTGGCAGCCTCCCAGCTCCCTCTCCTGAGCCCAAAGGGCTACTGCACCCCTTTAGATCTGCACCTATGCCCCTCAAGCCCACCAACCTTACCTCATGGCCAGTCACCAAACCTGTATGCTATCTGCCCAGCTGGTCCCAAGACCAGGCTCGCATCTCCAGTGACCTCACATTTGGGGGCCAAAGAGCATTCCATCGGGGGGACACTGGTTGTGGCCAGACTCAGCTGGTCCATCTTCTGCCGTACAGGAAATAGTTACGTGGGAGCCTGAGGGTCTGGGAGGGTGGAGTTTGGAGGAAGGGATGGACCCACAGATTGCGAGTAGTAGGCAAAGTGTCACTCTTGTCCTTGAGGATGCGTCCTCCTAAGGACGCATGTACACATGTGGAGGAGAAACTGCAACAAGAGAAGCTGGAGCTCAGCATGGGGCAGGCCTTGGATGTGAAGATGTGACCACTGGGTAGGACTCACAAGAGACTGTGGTGTGGACTCACAGGCTGGGAGTGTGTGGGACCTTTTCCAGCCTGCTCTGGGGGCAGCTTGGCCATGTTGCTTGCTTTTTTTGTTGTTGTTGTTGAGATGGAGTCTCGCTCTGTGGCCCAGGCTGGAGTGCAGTGGTGCAATCTCGGCTCACTGCAAGCTCTGCCTCCCGGGTTCATGCCATTCTCCTGCCTCAGTCTCCTAAGTAGCTGGGATTACAGGCGCCTACCACCACGCCCAGCTGTTTTTGTATTTTTAGTAGAGACGGGGTTTCACCGTGTTAGCCAGGATAGTCTCAATCTCCTGACCTCATGATCCACCCGCCTCAGCCTCCCAAAGTGCTGGGATTACAGGCGTGAGCCACCACGCCCGGCCGGTTGCTTGCTTTTAAAGACAGGAAGAAACCAACATGTACAGAACAGTGGCTGTCCCCAGATTCTGAGCTAGAAACTCACAGATCATTTTCTCATTTCATCCATTCACCCAGTGATTTCTACGGGAAAGGGCCCTGAGAGTCACACAGTGAGTCTATGGCACAGCAGGATTTGAATCCAGATCTTTAGACCTTTGCACTGAATTCCTTCCTCCAAAGCAGCATGAGATTTGCTGCTGGCAGGAGATCCTCATGCCTCACTCTGGGTTTTCTCTTTTTCTTTCTTTTTTAAAAATTAAATAATGACCAGCTGCAGTGGCTCACGTGTGTAATCCTAACACTTTGGGAGGCCGAGGCAGGCGGATCACCTGAGGTCAGGAGTTCGAGACCAGCCTGGCCAACATGGTGAAACCCCATCTCTACCAAGAATACAAAAATTAGCCAGGCGTGGTGGTACATGCCTGTCATCCCAGCTTCTTGGGAGGCTGAGGCAGGAGAATCGCTTGAACCCAGGAGGCAGAGATTGCAGTGAGCTGAGATCACGCCGCTGCACTCCAGCCTGGGCAACAGAGTGAGACTCTGTTAAAAAAAAAAAGAAAAGAAAAGAAATCCTTTTGTTATTTTGTTATTTTTAACTTCACAACTGATATATGAATATGTTCTTATAAAAGAGTCAAACAAGTCTGTAATCCCAGCTACTTGAGAAGCTGAGGAGGGAGAATTGCTTGAGCCCAGAAGTTCAAGGCTGTAATGAGCTGTGATCACGCCACTTCACTCCAGCCTGGGTGACAGAGTGAGCCCCTGTCTCTGAAAAGAAAAAAAGAGTCAATCAATAAAAATTAAACAGAAGCCCTCCTTGATCACTCCCAAGCCCCAGTTCCCTTCTAGGGAAAACCATTTTTAGCGGTTTGGGTAGAGGGGCGTTCTCCTTCCTCTTTCTGTGTGTTTCCAAATGGTACCTCTTTGTGTACATATCAAGTAGATAGTTTCATCATTGTCTATCTGTCTGGTTGGTTGTTTTTAAATAAATGGCATCGGTTTCTAGATAGGGCTCTGCCACATACATATTTTGACGTAAAGGTGTGTCTTAGAGATCTTCATTTCAGTAAACATGAATTTTTTTTAATGCTACATAGTACTCCAAAACCTGGGACTCATTAAGTAGTCCATAGGAATGTACATTTAGATCATTTCTGCATAATTTGTGTGTATGTCTATGTGTGCGTGATTCCAGATGGTGGCAGGGAAGCTCCTTGAAATGCCCTCTGGTGTCCCCATGTGACTATTTCCTAGTAGGATATTTCTAGATTTTGTCATTGCTGGGTCTGAGAATACACACATTTTTTATTTTAATAGCATAGCCAAAAAGCCCTCTGAAAGGCTTGTGCTGCTTTATACTTATACAACACCAAGACCAACCAGGAGGGCCTCTCTCCCCATGTCCACTGTCTCATAGGATGTTAGGAGGATTCTTTGTGTTTCACCTTTGCTTTGATAGGTGAAAAATGGTGTCTCTTGTCATTTTAATTTGCTGATTACCAGTGACTTCTGGGCTTTACAGTGAGAGCTTGCTCAGGGCCATTAACCATCGTGCTATGGGTTATTTGTCTTTTTCATATTGATTTGTTGAAGCTTTTTATATCACCTGCCCTTAAACGCATTCACCTCAGCTCTTGAAACGGCTTATGGACAGAGCACTAGGAGGGGGGCCAAGCCCTCCCAGGAACTTGGGTTTTCTTCGGAATGTTTTAATGAGGCGTCAAGTAGCCTCCCCCAGATTCCTGTTGTGGGCCTTCTGGGGACACTCCCTGGTCCAGCCACCACATCAGGAAGGCAGCTATTTCAGAAGGAGAGTCCTCAGGAAAAAGAAAAGGTGGGGCGAGGGTTTTGCAGACCTCTGAAATTGTCTGCAAAATATAGTGTGACTGGGAGAAGGGCGCAAAGTTTTGCTCAGGTTTGCAGAAACATCAGAGACCTTCAAACTCTTAAAAGCCCCAACTCTGGGGCCAGTCTTATGCCCGAGGTGAGACCTAGTGGGATTCCATTCTGCTGAGCAGGCGATGGCTTAGATTAGGCCATACTGTTCTGGGCCTTGATTCCTCAGCCCAGGTAGGGGCTGCTTGTGAAGATCCACCAGGTCCTAGCAGCCAACTCCGCTATCCCAGGCTCCATCCCACTGCCTGCCCCGAAGGCGGCCACGCTGGCTGGCTGGGATGAGAGGCGTCATAGTGCCTCTTCCCCCCCCAGCCCCTCCCAGCCCCAAACACAGGCAGCCTGTTCAGGAAGGCCTGGCGAAGGGGAGGAAAAGTCAGCACTTGTCAGCGGTGGTGGGGTAGGACGAGGAGTCTGCTCAGGCCAGCCGGACAGAGAGAGGGCAGCAGGGGTTGGGGAGCAGTCCCAGCCAGCTGGCACAGGAGACATCCAGGGGTGCCAGCATGGGTCCCAGTAGTAGAACCTGGAGGAGGGCTGTAGGAAGGCCAGGAGGTCACGAAGGGATCTCCTGTTAGCCAGGGTTTTCTCCTTCTGGCTGTGCTGGAGGCATCAACGGCCTCGTTCCCAACACCAGAGCCCAATCGTCCTCTACCCAGTTACAGCTGGGGACAAGCTGCCATCACCGGCATCACTGTCACCTTTATGTCTACCCACCTCCGCTCCTGAATCGGCTTTGGGGAGGCTGCCCTAGGAGGTCTGCAAAGGGAGACTTGTTTAATGCAGCAGCTAAAATCCAGGATTGTGGAAAGATGATACCGTGGCTAGTGCCAGGGTACCCGTGTGGCTGGGCATTTCCTCCTCTCTTTCCCGTCTTCCAGGGCTGCTGCTTCAGTGTCAAGCAGATCTTAGCTCCATCCCTGGCCCTCCTCTTTCTGTGACTCTTGGCCTCAGTGTCCCTGTCTGTAAGATGGGGATGTGGTAGAAGGTGCAGGAGGCATGCGTTTTAAAGCTCCTTGCTGACCATGGGGAGGATGTGCTACAGTGGTGGGTATTGGAGCCAAGCACCGCGATGGCTGGGTTGGGGGAGTCAAGTCAGCCCTCATCAGGACCATAGGAAGAGTGTTGGGGGGATATGGGACACCTGGTGCAGGGCTGGGTAGCCCATAAGTGGTGGTATGAACTAAGTAACCCCTGGCCACAGCCCAGCCCCAGTCCCTCAGTCCTTACCCCTGAGTCCCAAGATGTGCAGATCCGCTGGATCTAAGGGGATGCAAGCCTAAGTCCTCTGCACCCTGGCACTGGGCCAAGAAGACAGGAACTCTTCAAGGGGGAGAGGGTAGGAGGGGCGGGGAGAGGCATGCCAGGCTGAGACGAGTTACAGCTGTCAGCATTTCCCCTTCATCCACAGGAGATAAGGCCTCCTCAGCCAGGGCAGAGGCAGAGGAGAGGGTCCTTTTTCCTCCTAAGCTCAAGCTTGGGGGCTCTGGCACTAACCTGGAATCCTAATGTAAGTCCAGAGTGGTTTCAGAAATGCAAGGAGCCATTGGGATATCCGTCCATCCCAAAAGCTTGCCAGGAACACCTTATCTGGCAGGTCCTCCTGGGTCCCTGCCCCCAGTCCTCCCTGGGGCTCCATCTCCCATCTACCCCTCACCATGGGGATGGGATAATCTCCCCCAGTCCCTGGCCTGGCTGGGAGCACCCATGTCACCAGGCAGCAGGGGTGCACATGGCGGGGGTGTGACTTGCTGCTGCTGCTGCTCACAGTATCAACAATAGCAACCAGCTTTTCCTGAGCTTCACCCCTGCACAGGCTTGTTGTGAAGTGCTTCATTTAACCTTCACAACAGCCTTTTTTTTTTTTTGTTTTTTTTTTTGAGGCGGAATTTCACTCTTGTTGCCCAAGCTGGAGTGCAGTGGCACAATCTTGGCTCACCAGAACCTCCACCTCCCGGGTTTGAGCGATTCTGCTGCCTCAACCTCCCGAGAAGGTGGGATTACAGGCATGCACCACCACGCCCGGCTAATTTTGTATTTTTCAGTAGAGACGAGCTTTCTCCATGTTGGTCAGGCTCATCTCAAACTCCCGACCTCAGGTGATCCGCCTGGTTTTGGCCTCCCAAAGTGCTGGGATTACAGGTGTGAGCCATCGCACCCGGCCAACAACAGCCCTATTATTACCCTGATTTTACAGGAAAACTGAGGCACACCGGTTAAGCAACTTTCTCAGACACGAAGCCAGTCAAGGGTGAAGGTGGGATTCACACTCTGGGGCTGGTGGCAGAATCTCCTTGAAGAGGAGGGCACAGCTGGAGAGAGGAGTGAACAGGAGTGGGGGCATTCCAGGCATGGAGCTGTGAGCTAAGGTTTGGAGGGGTAGTGCACTTGGTGTGGGGTTGTCCTCCTCTTCTTGGGAAAGTGCTTCCTTAACTTTAACATGAGTTATTCTTGTTGCAATGACTGTGCTAACAGAGAAATAGGTCCTGAAGTTCAGGGAGGCCAGAGGTGTGGCCTCAGGGAGGCCAGAGGTGTGGCCACCACTCCTATGGATGAATGAGGGAGTGTGGGAGCCATGAGTGCTGGAAACACATATCTTTTCCTCTCCTGAACATCCCAACTCCAGACAAAGGGGTGTGCCTCCTCCTGGCCATGGAGAAGGTAAAGCCAACAGCAGGAGGTAGAGGCTGAGCCAATTCCTTGAGCCAGTGAGGGGTGTGTTGGTCAGGTTTCAGCGGTCAGTCTGCCAAATGGCCACGCAGTTTTCAAGCCATGACTACCTGCCTGTAGTCTAGGCCATCAGGGGTGACCCCCAGTCATATCAGTAGGCTGGTCTGTCTGTTGGGAGGCCCGGTGAGTCAGCAAGTGTCTAGGGATGGGTGGGAGCCTCCATCAGTCACTCCAGAGCTCTCCATCAGCTAAAGAAAATACAGCACAATGGGTTTGTCTTGAGAGGGGTGGAGGTGGCAGAAGGAGGAGGATAGTGGGGAGGGGGTAAGACAACAAGATGGCAGAGGCAGTGTAGATGGTAGTTATTGGACAGGTGGTAGTATTGGTGATGGTGCTAATGTTGCCTTGGTGATGCTGGAGGTGGTGGCAGTGGTGCTGGTGATGCACCAGTGGTGATGGTGCGGATAGTGGTGATGGTGGTTATATTGATGGTTACAGTAGTGCTCATGGTGGTAACGGTGAGGTGATGCCAGTGGTGGTGGTGGTAGTATACTGGGAGGGACTGGTGATGCTGGTGTTGGTGTTAGTGACAGTAATGATGGTTATTGATGGAGGTACTAGTAGCAGCGATGGAAATGGTAGTGAATGGGTGCTGTAAATGAAGTGGGGTGAGCAGGAATCAGCTCCCTCAGCAGCATGGATCCCCCATGTAAGAGGCACAGGGAGAGCTTCAGGTTAGTCTTGGAGGCCCCTGGATCCTGGCAAGTCCAAGTTGTTCTCCCTTAAGCCATCCAGTCATTCTGTGTCCACCTCTACCCCAGCCGGCTCAGCCATAGCTGTGGAAGCAAAGGGACTAGGATAGAGGAGCTTAGGCCAGCCGCCAACACGTGGGGATCTGTTCCAGCCCTTCCTGGGGTCCACAGCAGTGGTCCAGCCGAGATCTCAGGGTCCACCTCAGCCCCCAGAGACACCAGAAGCACGGGCCACCCACAGACTCAAAGGCGAAGGAGCTGCCGCCCCACTCACAGACACGCACACGCCGCCCTATGCCCAGAAATACATGTGCACGTTCAAGCTCACAAACACGTCCGGCTTGCACCCCACACTGACGTGCTGGACAGTCTCCACGTGAGAACGCACACGGACGGGCACACACAAGTGCACGCGCCGGCCACTCAGGGGATGCGCCGCCACTTGCGCGCGCACGCAGAGGGACGCGCACGCGGCTCCGCTAAGTGGAACCAGCAGAACCCGAGGCCGGCGGAGCCAATTGGAGACTCCTTGGCCCTGGAAGCCATCGCTGCTGCCGCCAAGAGACGCGGTCAATTAACTTCTGCCTGCAGCCAGGCTCCCTGACCTGGCCCGCCCCATCCCCGACCCGCCTCCTTCCTCCCCTGCCTCCTCTGGGTCCTCCCGTCCTGCACAACCACGCTCGAACTGCTGGGCCCCGGCCCCGCCACGGCGCGTCTGAAGGATGCGGCTCTGCCCCGGAGCTGAGGAGACGTAGCCTTTTGGGAGAGGGGTGGAGGGGGTCATCTCAGGGGACATACCCCTGCCCAGGGGTCGGAGGAAACACGGCCCTGAATTAAGAGGGATGGGGCTGAGGGCTTCACAGCTCCGCCCTGGGGAGGTATCAGAGACCGCCTTAACCTCTGCGGGTCACACTCACGGGAGTGGCTGGGCTGGGCACACCAAGCTGTTCCCGGGGCGGGATGCTGCCTTTACCCCGACTCCTTTTCTCTTAAGTCAGAGGACAGAGGCTCAGACCCCTCAGCAGCCACCTGCTCAGGGGTGAGCCTCCACCCGCATATTTCATTTCCTTTCTTATAATGAGGCCAGTGAGTCCCTGTGGGTGACAGCCAGGGCCCAGGGTGTGCAGGCTGGACGGAAGGGAAAGGACATTCCAGGCAGAGAATAGCAGGAGTGAGGGCCTGAGTGTCATCAGAACTCCGGAGTCGGCTTGGATGGAGGGAGCTCCCAGATAAGCAGTGAAATGAGAGGGACTCCCACCCACAGCCAGCACCAGAGTGCCCAGCCGAACCCAGGCCGCGTGCCAGCAGTTCCTCTATCCTTTCTCTCTTTCTCTCTCTCTCTCTCTCTCTCTCTCGGGATTGTAAGGAGGGGAGGCACTGAGGCACTCATCATTCACTGGGGACAGCATTGACTGGGGAGCTGGGCCGAGATGGAAACTGGTGACTCCCAAGGCCCCCCAGGGTGCCAGTACTTGAAGGACTCCAGGCTGGGTTTGTCTCCCCAGAGTTCACCACTCCTTATCCACCCCTCGCCCCCGACTCACGTCCCCAGCAGGCAGCCGGGATCCTATGTGGATCCACCCTGGTACATTCCATTCCAGTCCCATGTACCCCTGGGGAAAGGACTGGACAGAGAATATCAGTGACTGCAGCCTACAGGGTTACTGGTGGGCAGGCAGGAGACAGCCCCCCACCCTTTTTCCCTTCGATCAGGCAGGCCCTACCCGTCAGAGCCACAGCTCCCATCTGTAAGGTGCGAGCTCCATAGAGCAGATTCTCCACACTCAGGGGAAACCCCACCTTCCCTCTAGAGTCAGGGCCTTTTGAAAGGGGGTAATCCCTCTGGGAAACTGGGATGTCTCTGGGACCTGCTGCTGCGCCAGAAAGTCCTGCCTGTGGTCTGACCTTCGGCTTGGCAGGTGGATGCAGATGACGTCATGACTAAAGAGGAACAGATCTTCCTGCTGCACCGTGCTCAGGCCCAGTGTGAAAAACGGCTCAAGGAGGTCCTGCAGAGGCCAGGTGGGGGTCAAAGGAAGAGGGTCTGGGGATGAGGCCAGGTGAGGGAGGGGCCAGTCGAGGGGGGGACCCAGGATACAGAGCCAGGTGAAGGCTCTCTGTGGGGGTGGACTCAGGTAAAGGGGGCCAGGCCGAAGTGAGGACTGAAGTGGGGTGTGTGGTGCAAGAGTGGAGTCAGCAGGCTCGGGCATCCTTGGCTTGTCCTAAGTCTTGAGCTCAGGTCCCTGTGTTGCCCACCACCAGCGCTCAAACTGATGGCTGTCGGGTTAATCTCATCAACTGAAGAGGCCCAGACCCCAACTGACTGAAGGAGAGGAGCAGCTTCCTCCCCTGACAAGCCCTTAGGGTTCTGCCGGGGTTGAGGCTGGTGCAGGCCCAGAACACAAGCACACAATGACACACACACTCTGTGGCACACGGATTTTGCTCACATCCACAGAGACTCACATGGTCTCTGCAGTCACAGCCCCACCGATGCCAGCCCCAGCAGTGGCTCCCAGTCACATCGAGATCTGGGGGGTCCGGTGGGCCTCCTCGCTCTGGGTCCTGGACCCAGCCCCTCTTCTTAGTTGTGAAAGCCTGGAGGGAGCCTCTCTTTGCCCCTCACCATCCACCATGGAGCCTGTCTCTTCCTGCTCTACCGGATCCTGCTACCCACATCCCCACACTGAGGCCCGAGGGTGGAGGCAGGAAAATGAGCACAGTCATTCTCATCCCAGTCCAGGCTGCCTGGACTCAGCTTCCCATCATTGCCACAGACCCGACATGTGAGGGCCAGTGGGGCCGAGCTTGGGCGGTGGCTGAAGGAATACAGGTCAGAAAATGAGGAAGACTTTATGGCTAGGAAGAAAGACCTCTCCAGCCTGGGCAACATAGTGAGATCCCATCTCTACCAAAAAAATTAAAAATTAGCCAGGTGTGGTGGTGCACACCTGTAGTCCCAGCTATAGGGGAGGCTGAGATGGGAGGATCACTTGAGCACAGGAGTTTGAGGCTGCAGTAATTCGTGATCATGTCACTGCACTCCAGGCTGGGTGACAGAGGGAGACCTTGTCAAAAAAAAAAAAAAAAAAAAAAAAATGACCTCCAGCATCTCTCCAATGAGAAGAGAGGCCAGGCTCCATCTCAGATGAGGCATCTCCAGGGCCACTGTGGAAGCAGTGAACATCATACTTGAGGGTCCAGGGCAGGGGATGGGGTGGCCTTCTCTGTCCACTCTTGACTGTACCACCTTGCTCTTGTCTTCTCACCACCAGCTTCTTTACCTGCACAGCACTCAGGCCAGACTTCATTCTCGCCATGTAACCTGTCCAGTGACATCTCCACCCACTCTGCTTTCAGCGTGCGCCCCCTGGTGGGGCCTTCACTGCTGCGTGGCCTTGGCCCCCACTCCTGACTCCTGGGTGGGAGGACACCGCCTCTGTTCTGTCTTGCTCAGGTTTAGTGCTCACCCCACTAGCTGATCCTACACTCCCATTCCAACCCTGGGGGACAGTCTCCGCCTCCTCTTATTACTTCACCTGGCAAGCACTTTACACTTTGTTAAACACCTCCTCACCCATCGTCTCAGATCTCCCAAAAGCCTGGGTGTCAGCAGGGCAGGAGACAACCCCCCCCCATTGGACAAAGGGGGAGTCTGAGGCTGAAGAGTACCCCGGGTCTCCTGTTGTAGCACAGCTGACAGCCATCATTACCACCCTGGTTTCTGCAGCCAACATAATGGAATCAGACAAGGGATGGACATCTACGTCCACATCAGGGAAGCCCAGGAAAGATAAGCCATCTGGGAAGCTCTACCCCGAGTCTGAGGAGGACAAGGAGGCGCCCACTGGCAGCAGGTACCGAGGTATGTCTCTGCTTCCATGCATCCAGCTGGCATGGGCTTGGATCCGCCCACGCCCATTGCACTGCCCCTGTCATGTGAGCACATGCTTCTTGGCTCTTATAGAAAGTAAAAGGCAAGGGGCTGGGAAAAGACAGAGTCTAGTGGGAAGGAAGGGGAGCTGAATGGCTCAGGCCTCAGAGAGAGATGAACAGAGAACTTGCCAGCACCACGCCAAGAGTGGACCCAGGGTTATGGCGCCACCCATGGAGAGAGAGATGACAGAGAACCCTGGGGGCAGAGAGGCAGGGAGAGATCCACAAAGACAGAGAGAGAATGGCACATAGAGAACGACAGGGAGAGGCATGGAGACAGAGATCAACAGAAAGGCAGGGAGAGACGGTCAGAGAGAGAGAGGGGACCAGGAGGCACACACTGAAGTCTAGGGCTCAGTGTGTCAGAGGAGGTACACGGGGACACATAGTGGGGAAGGCCACAGAAATAGAGCAGGAGAGGAGGGCAGTGGCAGAGGTGGGGCCAGAGGCAGTGGGACAAGTCGGGGAGAAGAGAAGGGAGGGAAGCAGATGAGGAGAGGTAGCCACAGAGCCCAGGCTTTGGCCACAGGGCCGGTTTGAACCGGCCGGGTGGGCAGCGGATTCCAGATGGGCCACATCTGGGAGGCTGTGGTCACCCTGTGGCTCCCTGGGGACCAGAGGGAATTGTGGGCCTGGCTGGGTGGGGCTGGGAATATGGCGCCCAGGACAGAGAGCCTTTCACCAAGCCAGGGCGGGTCCAGCCATTGAGGCAGCCTTCCAGGGTGGCTGGAGAGTCCTGTGGTTGGAGCCCTACAGAGAGAGAGAAGGGGGCTATAAGCTGGGAGTGGAATGTGGAAGATCCAGAGGCTGGGGAACCTCCAAGATCACTTAGCCTCCCTGCAGTGAGGCTGGGTCTCCAAAGTGGGATGCCACCCTACTTTGAATCCCACCGTTAGCACTGAGATTTGGGGAATCGTATCTCCCCCAGCAGTGGCCGTGGGAGTCTCACAGCAGGTACTCAGGGCAGGCATTGGGTGGTGGTAGAAGCGTGGACCGATGTGGTTAATCCCAACTTCCCAAGGAGGAAATGGAAATAGAAAGACCGGGGACACCTGCGTGAGGTCAGCAGCAACTTGGAGTCCAGCTGGCACTAAAAACCAGACCTCCTGCCTCCTGTCCATGGTCCCAGGGGAAGGGGCACACAGGGAGCCTCCCAGCTGAGGGAGAGTGAGTCTGGGTACTTGCTCTTCTTCAAGGACACCTGGAAAGTGGTTCCAAGAGCAGAGAGAAAGGCGAGAAGCCTGGCCTGGGGTTGAGGACTTGAAGAGGACAGGGCCCTGTGTTGTATGACCTCAGCAACTTGCCTACCTCTCTTGGCCTCTGTCAGCCCATCTGGAAAATGGGGCCAGTGCCAGTACCTGTATCCCAGGGGCCATAGTAAATTCTTTGAGGCCAGTTGGGTGCAGGGCACAGAAATCTATTTTCTCCAGAATGCTCCAAAGCCTGAATTTTTCTGCCTGGGGCACACCTGTCCCTGCAGGAACCAACAACTACTGATGGGCCAGGCACGGTGGCTCACACCTGTAATCCCAGCACTTTGGGAGGCCCAGGTGGGTGGATCACCTGAGGTCAGGAGTTTGAGACTAGCCTGACCAAGATGGAGAAACGCCATTTCTACTAAAAACACAAAATTAGCCAGGCATGGTGGCGCATGCCTGTAATCCCAGCTACTCGGGAGGCTGAGGCAGGAGAATTGCTTGAACCCAGGAGGCGGAGGTTGCAGTGAGCCGAGATCACGCCATTGCTCTCCAGCCTGAGCAACAAGAGCGAAACTCCGTCTAAA
This sequence comes from Piliocolobus tephrosceles, assembly GCF_002776525.5. Classification (NCBI taxonomy): domain Eukaryota; kingdom Metazoa; phylum Chordata; class Mammalia; order Primates; family Cercopithecidae; genus Piliocolobus; species Piliocolobus tephrosceles. The sequence goes on along the minus strand of NC_045435.1, from coordinate 89,760,878 downwards.
AAAAAATCACACTGATGTATTCATCCTTCTGGGTCACTAACCATGGCCTTGACTCTCCCTTGGTATCCCCTACCCTATCTGTCTCTGGGCACAGGGCGGCCCTGTCTGCCTGAATGGGACCACATTCTGTGCTGGCCGCTGGGGGCACCAGGTGAGGTGGTGGCTGTGCCCTGTCCGGACTACATTTATGACTTCAATCACAAAGGTGAGGCCTGCTGGAAGGGGTGGGGATCAGAGGGAGGCTGAGATTTGGAGTTAGGGGTTCGGTGCCTCCAGACCTCCCTGCCTGCCCTGACCTCCCATGGACCTGCAGGCCATGCCTACCGACGCTGTGACCGCAATGGCAGCTGGGAGCTGGTGCCTGGGCACAACAGGACGTGGGCCAACTACAGCGAGTGTGTCAAATTTCTCACCAATGAGACTCGTGAACGGGTGCGAGCCTTTCTCCTTCCCAGTGTGACCGGGATAAATTCACTCCCACCCCACGGGTGACCCCTGACCCAGCCCTGCCTCCTAACCTTGACTCCTCCAGCAACCTTACCCTGGCCTCTTGCTCTTACCCTGACGCTAACCCTGGGTCCCAGGGATCTGACTGTGTCTCCCCCCGCACAGGAGGTGTTTGACCGCCTGGGCATGATCTACACCGTGGGCTACTCCGTGTCCCTGGCGTCCCTCACAGTAGCTGTGCTCATCCTGGCCTACTTTAGGTGGGCGGGGCGAGAGGCCTCGGGACATGGTGGAGGAGGGGGTGGTGGCCGAGGTCTGATGCAACCCCTTCCCTGCACCCATCACCCCCGGCGGGTGTCCCTACCTACCGCACACAGCCCAGCTTCCTGCCCATGCCCACCTGCCATGCGTCCCCGTGCCCCCACCCACGGTGATGTCGCGCGCCCCGCAGGCGGCTGCACTGCACGCGCAACTACATCCACATGCACCTGTTCCTGTCCTTCATGCTGCGCGCCGTGAGCATCTTCGTCAAGGATGCGGTGCTCTACTCTGGCGCCACACTCGATGAGGCTGAGCGCCTCACTGAGGAGGAGCTGCGCGCCATCGCCCAGGCGCCCCTGCCGCCTGCCACCGCCGCTGCCGGCTACGTGAGTGCCCCTCCGCCTGCCCACTCCCAGTGCCGCCACTGGCCTCTGGCCTCTTGGGGTCCCGCCCCGCCCCCCTCCAGCCCAGCCCTCGCCCTGCCTGCCTCCTGCCAGCCCCACTAGCTTCAGTCACTGAAACCTGTCTCACGGGGTCCCTCGCAACCCTCAGCTCTGCCACCAACCCTGCTGCCAAGAGCTCAGGGTCCCACACGCCCCGTGCTGCCATCAAGGCTCCTGCCTCAACCCAGTACCCCCAGCCACTCTACCTCTTCGGTTTGCCTCCTGCCCCTGACACCACACCCCACTGAGAGAGCCCCCAAGCGGAGCCTGCCCCTTCCTGGACTGTTTGGCCTGCACCACTTGTCCCCTCCCGCCGCCCCAGCCCCCCAGCCCAGCCCTGACTTCCAGGAGGCAGGCCCTGCCCTCTAACACCAGCTGGTCTCTTAGGCGGGCTGCAGGGTGGCCGTGACCTTCTTCCTTTACTTCCTGGCCACCAACTACTACTGGATTCTGGTGGAGGGGCTGTACCTGCACAGCCTCATCTTCATGGCCTTCTTCTCAGAGAAGAAGTACCTGTGGGGCTTCACAGTCTTCGGCTGGGGTACGCGGGCACAGCGGGTAGTGAGGCGCCAGCAGGGGTGGGATCATGGGCGACAGGGAGAGGGCAGCCCCTGGGGGGAGGCGCCCACACAGCACATCCCACCCCAAGTGGAACAGCAGGAGAGAGGCCTGCCGCCCTTCTGTGATCCTGACCCCATTCCAGGCTTGGAACAGCAGGGCTTGGCCAGGGATCAGGTTCACCTGGGGTTAGATTCACCTGAATTGAGGCTCAGCCCAGGACAGGGGAAGGAGGGACCATCAGGCCAAAATTCAACTCAGGATCAGAGTAGGATACTGGGACAGAGGTCAGCCTGGGGCTGGAACTGGGATCTGGCCACACCACTGCCAGCCTCAGCAGGCCTGCGGGGTCCATGGCCCAGAGCCGTGGGCCCAGCACCTCAGCATCACCTGGGCTTCACAGCCTCTCTGCAGAATGGGTTGCTGGAGCCGTGCACTCCTCCCAACCCCCTACAGGCTCTGGGATCCAGTTACCGATAATTGTCCATTATTGTTGGCAGCTGCAGAGCTTGGCTGGGCTCCGGGACAACTGGCCAGACTGCAGAGGGGTGGGCCGGGTGGCTGGAGCCCTCTCCGCAGTCAGCACCCAGAGGCCTGCAGGTCAACAGCCACCACCTGCCTGACCCTCGACATACATCCTGACCCTGACCTCACCATGACAAGCCCCACAGTTGGGGAGACCTGAGCCTGGTCCCAGGAACTGATGCAGGCTCTGGGGCTAGGAAGTGTCCTAGTGGGCTGGCAACATGCAGATTGGGAGTGCGTAGGATCCTGGGGCACAGGAATGTCACAGCTCTTTTCTTACCCTAAATCCAGGTCATACCCTATCCCTCCAAGGGTGGACCAGGCCTAGAGTCAACTTGGTGGTGTGCAGTCGGGGAGGACCTGGGGCTCCCTTCCCAGAGGCACAGCTCACCCAAAGATGCCACGTGCCCCTTGAGCTGGCACAGGCCAGGACATACCGACATACTGAGGCTTCCCTGTGGCCTCTGCTTGGGACAAAAACCTCTCACCCCATCCAGTCTCATCCATGAGGGCTGGGACCTTTCAAACCAGGTTGTGGGAGTGCTGTACTGGGGCAAAAAAATAAAAAATAAAAAAAATAAAAAATAAATGCGGAAAATAGGCTCTCTCCCCATGGGAGCTGCAAGTCCAAAGCAGTGCCCTCTGCAGAGGAAATGGACAGGGCATGGATCAGTTAGTGATACCTTATTATTATATTATACCTTGTACCCCATATATGTGCATATGACATGGAGCCAAGATGGGGGCAGAGGCTGAGCTGGGTTTTGAGGGCTGGAGCTCCAAGGGGAGGCTGTTAGGGCACTACATGGCAGAGTGTGGCTCTGTCACCAAGTGGCCCAAGTGCCCAGGGTCAGGGGCTCAGGGCAATGGTGGGGTAAGCTGGGGGTCATCAAGGATGAGGGGGGATGACCTTGTGGACAGTAGCCACAGCCCCGCACACTGTCCCCCTCTGTGCCCACAGGTCTGCCCGCTGTCTTCGTGGCTGTGTGGGTCAGTGTCAGAGCTACCCTGGCCAACACCGGGTAGGTCCAGGTGGAGAAGGGGCCCAGGCCAGAAGCACCCCTGGGTCCCTTTTCTTCCAGGAAGCATGTGAGAGGGCCTCCTGTACCCTGGCCTCAAATGGCCCAGCCTCAGGAGTTCTCAGTCTAGCCTCGAGCCAGGAGCACCCTCAGGGTCACAGGAGGCTAGTTACAAAGATGCCTGTGAGGGTGGCCTGAGGCCTCGCCCCACCCAACCCCCCTGCCCTGTGTCCTCAACAGCTAATGTCACCAAACCAAATCTGGGCCTCTGTGGGCAGTCTTAGGATGGGAACAGGAGGGGTGGGAGCTAATGCCTCAACCTCCCCCAGGTGCTGGGACTTGAGCTCCGGGAACAAAAAGTGGATCATCCAGGTGCCCATCCTGGCCTCCATTGTGGTAAGCACGGGTGGGCTGCTGGCCACAGGGGAGGGTGGGATGTGTGCCTGGGCCCCCCGGAACCAGCCCCTGACAGGGACCTAGGAGGCTTCCCTGGACCCCAGTGTCAGAGCCACAGAGGCCGGAGGACCAGCTGATCCACACTCCAGCCCAGAAAGGAAAACCAAGGGCCCAAGGAGCCACCCAGAGACGCAGTGACAGAGCAGAACCTATGGCCGTGGCTGCCAGGCCTTGCCCCGCCCCGCTAGGGTGCAGCCTCCAGACGCAGCCCCCTCACTCCCACAGCTCAACTTCATCCTCTTCATCAATATCGTCCGGGTGCTCGCCACCAAGCTGCGGGAGACCAACGCTGGCCGGTGTGACACGCGGCAGCAGTACCGGTGAGCCCGCCATGCCTGCCATGCCCTGGCTCCTCAGGGGTCCCTGAGTCCCGGTACCATGTACCCCAGGAAAGACAGTGGCCCCATGAACGAGCCTGGGGCAAGGGAAAGGACCCAGCGTCTGACTCCCTGGCTGTCCTCACCCACCTGGCCTGCCCAGCAGTGATGGGAGGCCCTAGGGGCACCCCAAAGCCAGCCTGCCCATTTGTATGAGGCCCTGCACTAGAGCTGGAGTCTGTGAGGGTGGGACAAACTTGAACCTCTCCTCAAAGAGTTGGTTGCAGGGAGTCTGAGGAACAGGTAGGCGGTAGGTGGCCCCAGGAAGGCTGCAGCTCAACTGAAACCTGAGCAGTGGACTGTGGGATAGTGAGGTTTGACCTTGGAGGGGAGTGCTTGCCAGCTGAGGGCTCCACAGGTGCGAAGGGCCCAGGGACAGGGGGACTGTCATTTGAAGTCCGCTCCGGGACACCGCTGAGAACCAAGGGGCCCTATTAGCACTTGGCCGGGACGGCAGCCATGCAGGTGAACTGGGTTGTCCTCCTGTGGTGACTTGAGCCCTGGGTCCCTTTGAGCTTCCGGAGCCTGGGGCTGGCAGGGTGGGGGGTGGCACGATGCTTGCTGAAGGGGAAGTAGCTTGGCCTTGACCTACCTGCCCCGCTGGCCCAGGAAGCTGCTCAAATCCACGCTGGTGCTCATGCCCCTCTTTGGCGTCCACTACATCGTCTTCATGGCCACACCATACACCGAGGTCTCAGGGACGCTCTGGCAAGTCCAGATGCACTATGAGATGCTCTTCAACTCCTTCCAGGTGCGCAAGGCTGGCCCTGGCCTGGCTGAGGGTGGGAAGGGTTCCGGGGACAGGCCCTGATTCCAGACACCCCTCTTCACAGGGATTTTTTGTCGCCATCATATACTGTTTCTGCAATGGCGAGGTAAGCAGGAGACAGTGTTGGCGCAGGGCAGGGTGGGGCACATACCCCAGAGGCTTCCTCAGGCTCATTTCTCCATTCTTCCACCCCGTTACTTCTTTGTTCCTCCAAGAACACCCCTGAGGACATGCTGAAAGCAGAGCAGTCTTTCCAGATGATGCAGGCTCAGGATGTGCTAGGATCTGGGGACTCTTCGGTCACCAGACACTTGGCATTGCCAAGTGCCTTCCCAGCCTCATGGTTGAATTCTCTGACCCAGATTGGAGGACTCAGGCACCTTTGGGGCAATCTGAACCTTGTAGATTCTGGGTGTGTCAGTTGCCTGCAGCCAAGCACCCTGTTCTGAGGATGCGATGTAGATTCTGGGTGTGTGAGTTGCCTGCAACCAAGCACCCCGTTGTGAGGATGGGATTTCACTTGGCCTTGGAGTTTCCCAGGAGCCCCCTATTCCCGTTTTCATTCCGTGCTGGGTGTCCAGGGGCAGGGATGGGGCATCGCTGGGGTTGGGAGACACACCTGACTGCCTCACCCCTACTGCCCCAAGGTACAAGCTGAGATCAAGAAATCTTGGAGCCGCTGGACACTGGCACTGGACTTCAAGCGCAAGGCACGCAGCGGGAGCAGCAGCTATAGCTATGGCCCCATGGTGTCCCACACAAGTGTGACCAACGTCGGCCCCCGTGTGGGACTCGGCCTGCCCCTCAGCCCCCGCCTACTGCCCACTGCCACCACCAATGGCCACCCTCAGCTGCCTGGCCATGCCAAGCCAGGGGCCCCAGCTCTGGAGACCCTTGAGACCACACCACCTGCCGTGGCTGCTCCCAAGGACGATGGGTTCCTCAACGGCTCCTGCTCAGGCCTGGACGAGGAGGCCTCTGGGCCTGAGCGGCCACCCGCCCTGCTACAGGAAGAGTGGGAGACAGTCATGTGACCAGGCGCTGGGGGCTGGACCTGCTGACATGGTGGATGGACAGATGGACCAAAGATGGGTGGTTGAATGGTTGCCCACTCAGAGCTGGGGCCAAGAGGAAAAACAGGGAAAAAGAGAAAAAAAAAAAAAAAAAGGAAAAGGAAGCGGTGTGTGGCTTCCTGTAGCCCAGACTGGGGACTTGCTCCAAGAGGGCGGGGCTGGGAGCCAGAGAAAGCTGTGGGGGGAGGGCCGTGAGTCATGGAGGAATCCTCAGGTCTCACTTTAGAACCGGGAGGGATCAGGCCTATGGTATCATCCAGCAGAAAGGGCCCAGAGAGGCTCAAGTCTGCAGGGGTCACACAGCAGCCAAGTGGACCCATGAGGGAATCCAGCCTCAGCCTCCGTTGCCGCCAGCTGTGGAGCTGCTCTCCACACTTGTACCGAGGCCCCGTGGGGAACCAGGCTCCTCTAGGCCAACTCTTCTGACTGCTGGTCCCCATCACTGCCACCCAGGGCTGCTGGCAGATAACTCAGGTCCCTGGCCACACCCCCAAGCCTACGGCCCTGCCACAGAGTGGACCTTTCCTGGCTGTCCGGTGGCCGCTCAGGGAGCCCTCCACGCAGGAGCTTTAGCATCCACCCGCAACCTGACGTGCCTCCGTGACTGAGGTTGCAGGAGCACCAGGCCAGCAGGTGAAGGGTGGGCTGGGTCCCTGCTCTGGCTCAGGACTTGTGGGGAGCCAGGAATCTGAGTCCAGAGGGCTGGCTGGGCAGGGGCCTGCAAGGTTGGACACATCCATTCACAATGCATCCGGGACAGTCACTAAATGTCCCCACCTGATACCTACCTACCACCTTACTCACCCCCTGGACCCTGCCCTCTCCCACCTTGGGCCATTCGTGGGCCCCAGAGTGGCACAGAGCCCCTTGGCCCAACACCCTGAGGACTGACCCTACAGCGTGCCCACCCTAGGCTCTGGCCTGAATGAGCTTCTTGCTCTTGCTCCAGCCTGAAGACGGCCCCGCACGAGCCCCGCCCTGCCTTCCCATCTGCTCAGTCCGCCTCGTTCTTCTCCATGGACTCAGCATCCAGGAGTGCACCCCGTCTCCAGCAGCCCACACACACCCCGTAGGGCATAAGGGAGGGGTCAGGAGGCCCAAGACAAAAAACTCAGGTGGGCATTAGGAGGTGTGGGTGCCTGCTGAGCAGCCTCAGGCCCAGCCCTGCCTGCCCTTCCAGATGACAGACAGGACCAAAGGCTGTCCAAGGGCCTGGTGCACCTGTAGAGCTCCATGCAATGGTTGAGGGGGGTCATAGGCCAGTCTTGAAGGGCCGCAGAGCCAGGCTGGGAGCCACTGGAAGTTCAAGAGAGAAAGCAACAAGGTCTGAATGTTTAAAAAGTCCCCACATCGGCCTGGTATGGTTGCTCAAGCCTGTAATCCCAGCACTTTGGGAGGCCGAGACGGGCGGATCACGAGGTCAGGAGATCGAGACCATCCTGGCTAACACGGTGAAACCCTGTCTCTACTAAAAAATACAAAAAACTAGCCAGGCGAGGTGGCGGGCGCCTGTAGTCCCAGCTACTCGGGAGGCTGAGGCAGGCGTAAACCCGGGAGGCGGAGCTTGCAGTGAGCTGAGATCCGGCCACTGCACTCCAGCCTGGGCAACAGAGTGAGACTCTGCCTCAAAAAAAACAAAAAAGTCCCCACATCAATGTGGAGACAAGAGGAGGCTGCACAGGGGTTGGAGAAGAGGTGGCCTGGCAGGAAGCAGGCGGCCAGGCAAGGAGGTGGTGACAGGGAGGGCAACAAGAGTTGGCTGGGGGAAGGAGACCTCAGCAGGGCAGACCCTCATCCTCCTCCCCAGGGATGTCCAATGCCGCTCTCCAGGGTCTGAACGGGAGGTTTCTGAAGTAATAAAGCCCATGAGGCCCATTCACCCAGAAGCATTCAGACTGGGCACCTCCCAACAGGGCTGTGGCTTCCCCCTCAGACTAGGTGCCCCCCCAGGTGGAGGTGGGCCTCTTCTCTCAGACTGGATTCCCTCTAGAACACGGTTTGGTCTCTTCCTACAACCAGGGACCCCCCAATCCCCACCCACATCCCAGGACAGGGCTGTGTCTCCCTACTCAGTCTGAGTACCCCAAAGTCAGGGCTGAGCCTCTGTCTCAGGCAGAGTGCCCCCCAGAGCAGAGGTGCGCCTCTCCTCTACCCTACAGGGTCACCCCAAGACAGGGCTGTCGTCCCCATTAGACTTGTCACCACCTTCCCTTTAGATGGAACTCCCCTCCAGATAGGGCTGTCCTTCCCCTTTGAACTAATGCCCCCAGGACATACTGGGCACCCATATCTCAGGTTTGGTGTCCCCAGGCCAGGGCCAGGCCTCCCACACCAGCTGGATGCCTCTAAGAGGAGGACCGCCCTCCCTTGAGGATATCTGCAGGGCAATGCCAGGCCTCCCCCTTTAGGCACCATTTTTCTCCTCGGTCTGGATGTCCAGGACAGGACTGGACCTCTCACCTCAGTCCAAGTCCCCTAGGCTAGGACCAGTTCTCTTCCCTTAGACTAGAAGCCCCCAGGCCAGGGCTGGCCTCCACTCAGAGAGGCCTCAGAGCCCCACCTGGGCCATCCAGGTATTGGCAGCGGAAGTGGAGCCCTCAGCAGGCCTGGCAGGCAGGCAGGACCCTGTTTGCCTTGAGCAGGGACTGGATCCCGGTGGTCGCTTCTCCCTTCAAGGCCCCACAGCAAGGCCAAGCCACAGGGAACACGTAAACATTAGCAGAGCTGGGCGGGGTGGTCAGCAGGGAGGAGGGCACCTGGAGACCCCAACTCCTCAGCCTCCTTGGCTATAGGATCCGGCGCCTTACAGGCTGCCCCAGACTCCAAGGCAGGCCGGTACAGTGGCCAGGTCCTGCTCCCACCTGTCTTGAACACATGGACGGCCCCATCCCTCACTGGCCTGTCTCCCTCAGCCCAGGCTGCGAGAAGGATCGCCTAAGGCCCTTGGAAGGAATGGACCTCCTGGGGGTGCTCGTCCAGCCCTGGAACACAGGCCTAGCCTCAAGGGGAAGCTGAGTGGATGCAAAGCTCCCAACTCAGAATAGGGTCGAGCTCTGCCACCCCCAACCTGCCAGTGCCTGTCGAGAGCAAGGACTGAGCTGGGTCCCAAGTGGACGGGCAGTGAGGGGCCACAATCTTCAGCCCTCAACCTGGGAGGTGGCCAGAGGGGGTGTGGACAAACAGGAAAGGGAGCTGAGTTCTCTGGAGGTTCAAGAGGGACACAGCCCTGCTCTGGGGGTCTGAGGGGACGTGGACCTGCCCTGGGGGTCTGAGAGTGCACCGTCTCTGCGCGGATTGCTGGAAGAGCCGTCTGGTTGCAGGGACCCGTTGTGGGGGGCTGGGATGAGGGGGTGCAACTCCCTGTCCCTGGTGCCTCCTCAGCCAACTCCAGGAGAATGATCCCAGCCCGAGGCTGCCAGGGCCAACTGAAACAAACCTTGCCTGAGAGACTGGTCCCACTGGCTGGGAGGGACAGAGGAGGAAGGGACTCCAGAGCTAGGCAGGGACCTGAGCCCTGGCTGGCTCCAGATGTGTGCTGTGTGGCTCTGGGCAAGCCACCTCCCCTCTCTGAGCCTCAACTTCTCCTCACAGCTCAGGCCCCTGCTCAGGCGGCATGACCTGAGTGGGCTCAGGATCCTACCTTGCTCCTCAACAGGCTACGAGGCCCGGACAAGGATAGGGACAGGACCCCTATCCTTCCCTCGGGCAGGTGAGAGAACCTCAGGACCGCCCCCTGTGACCGGCTCTCTCCCTCTTCAGTGCCACGGGCATGCAGGCAGTGGAGGCCAGGTGAGGGTGGATTCTTCTTACTCCAGCATTTTTAACAGGCAGGAGCAACCTTGGCACGGACCGCACCCTGGCCTTTACCCAGAGGCCACAGTCAGACAACCTGCCCACAACAAACTCATGTCCACACATCAGCAAGACAGAAGGGCGCGTTGGGTGTCACTCTCCATGTGCGAGCGTTTGTATGCATGCGCTGCTTGTGTATTTCTTCGTATTTGTGTACATGAGTGTCTGTGTACCTATCTGTGTCTGTGCTTGTTTGCGTACCTGTGTATGTGTGGCCATGTGTGTTTCTATGTGTGTGTGTGTCTGGATATACCTGTATGTCCATTTGTATGTGTCTATGTCTTCTGGTGTGTCTATGCGTGTGTGGTTGTATGTGTGTGTACCAGTGTGTCTATGTATTTTTGTGTCTGTGTGCATTTGTATGTCTATTTGTGTATTTCTGTATGCGTGTCTATTTGTGTGTGTATATCTGTGTCTTTGTATATGTGTCTGTGTATGTGTGTGTGTCTACGTGTCTATGCTGGTGTATGTATGTATGTGTATGTGTATTTGTGTATTTATGTCTGCGTGTCTGTATATGTCTATTTGTGTATGTCTATGTGTGTATTTATGTGTCTGTATGTTTATTTGCGTATTTGTGTATTTGTGTCTATTTGTGTCTGTGTATTTGTGTCTATTTGTGTGTCTATTTGTGTATATGTGTGTGTGTCTATTTGTATGTGTCTGTGCGTTTGTGTGTGTATGTCTCTGTGTGTCTATTTGTGTGTGTGTGGACTCGTGGTCTAAGAACGCCGCCTGTGGGTGGAATTTGGCTCACAGACATGTTTGGTTTGGCACCCACAGTATTTTCAACATCTTGAGCCAACATTCAAAAATCAGGATATTTCACATAAAAATTCAGCTTTCCAACTTCTCTTAAAAATTCAGAAGCCCTGGCAGCCCTGGGCCTGCATTCCCATGAGGCCACGCTCCTCCGGAGCTGCACAGGGCTGGCCTCCATGCACCCTCCACAGCCTCGCCCACTTGTCTCGCCCACCAGTGTCTTGAGGATGGCTGAGTTTGTGAACCCAGTATGTGGTCACAACTGAGGATGGCTGAGTATGTGAACCTGGCTGTCAGGGAATGTGTGCATGAGTGGGGTGTGTGTGCATGTGTGTGAAATGTGTGCACGCATGTGCAAAGCAACTCTGCATATGAGGCAAACCTGTGTGCGGTGCGTGTGAATGCCTGCATGTGCGGTGTGTGTGTGAAGAGTCTGCATGGGAGAACACGTGTGTGAAGGCATGGATGTGCACGTGTGTGCAGGGGAGTGGCCATATTTGTGACTGTGTGGAGTGTGTGGGCCACAGAGGGCTGGCATGCTCTGCACAGGGGCCCCTTCCGGTCTTTGAGGGGGAGTTGGATTCCCGGCTTCTGGCTGGGCCGCCTTGCGGGATTTATTTCTGTCTCAGTGCCCGCTGGAGGCCTGAGTAATGGGAACATTTAAAGAAAACCAGTAAATACATACAGAAGGGGCAGGCTGGCTGGGAAACTCAGCCCAGACACCCCTGCCCAGCCCACAGCTGCCAGAGCCCCTGGGGCAGGCCTGAGCCCAGGGAGAAAGGAGCCCCCACATGCAACAGCACCCCTCGCTCTGTGGGATGCCCACGGCTACCCATGCAGGCCCCCACCACCTGGATGGATGGTCCCTGGTCAACACTGGGCATCTTGAGAGCTTGCTTGGCTCCGAGCATAGATGTTCAGGAGATTCAGGGGATGCCAGCTCAGGCCTGGCCCAGGGGCCAAGAGGACCTGACCCTCCAGGGGTGCCCTTTCCCAGCCAGGCTACAGGCATTCTGCCCACACACACCCTCTGCATATGCAGACACACCCACAGTTCAAGGAGGGAAGAGGCTGTGCTGACCTGGCAGGGCTGGGTGGGAACTTGATACCCCACCCAGACCTCACACACCTGGCAGTGCCTTGGAACCTCCTCTCCCAGCACACGGCCCCTGCTGTTCTGGGTCTCAGGCTGACTAGACCCCACTCTCTGGATCGTCTGATGAGCAGTCACTTACAAATGACACAGACCCCACAGGAAAGGATAGGCGTGCGTCAGGTAGAGGAGTGACCTGCTTTACAGAAGACCCGCTGCTGGCAGGAGCCGTTTGGACCAACGCCCTGTCAGGGTCCCCATCAAGCATCTCCTGCTGCCCCCCAGTGGCCATGGGAGGACGACGGAGAAATCACAGCTGCATGGAACTGCTCATCAGCCTGTCTGAGTGGACTCTCAGGGCCCCACGTGGTTCCCAGCCAGACAGTTATGGGGAAGCCAGGCCTTTCAACTGGTCTGAGGGAAGGGGCTTGGATCCCAGCACAGATCTGGAGACCACCTGGAAGGTCAGCTCCTCAAAGGCAGAGCCGTCGTCAGTCACAGCTGCATCCCCGGTGCCCAGCATGACGTGTGTCCTCGGGAAGCATGCTGCACTAATGGCCCACTCCCTGGGCTCCTGGGGGAGGGCAGCGCTGTAGCAAGCCCTGGGCCCGGCTCAGAGCCCCATGGAGAGGCTGCCTGAAGGTCAGCAGGCATCTCACATGTTGAAGCCTCCAAGGCAGTGAGGGACTTGGGCCTGAGGCTGGACAGTTTTCACTTGTGACTTCAGGGATTGTGCCTATCTCTGATCCCAAGCCCATAGCTCCTCACTGTGGTTACAAGGCCCTGTGCTGGCTGGTGGCCTGCCTGGTTCCTGGCTCTGCAAGCCCAGGTGGAACTTCCTCCCAGCCCTCTTGCTGCCTCCCCAGCAAGAGTCAGAACCCAGAGGCCCCGCACCTGGGTCTCTGGTCAGCAGGCCTTGTTCTCCTGTCCTCTTCTGGGGAAGGGACATCTGTGCTGCCGTGGAACATCCCAGGCCTGACACCTCTCCCAAGATGAAGAGGCCGGGTGTCCTAGAGAACCATAAGATGGAGGGACCTTAACACTGCGAGGTTGGTTAGGGCTGTCCTGGAGAAGTGCCTGGGCAGTGATGGACCAGGCAGTGGCAGGCACACCAGGGTTCCATCCACAGTGCTGGGCACTGGCCCCTGGCCCATCTTAAGCCCAAAGGGCTTAGGACAAAGGGGCTGCCAGGGTCTCAAGTCACCCTCCTCACCTAGCCCTCCAACCAAGGCCAGGGCTTTTTTTTTTTCTTTACCAAATTCTCAGGGGATTATGAATCGCTGAGACTAACTCTGAACTATCCTCACCTGATCTTCCCCAAGACTATGGTCCAAATCCCAGAATGTTTGTTTTAAATGGAGAAAGCATACTTTAAAGAAACACACATTTCAGTAACATGTTTTACCAGTTTCTTTGCTCACCACCTGTATTTTTAAAACCTTTTTATTTTGAAGTACGGATTCATAGAAAGTTTGGTTTTTGTTTTTTTGACAGAGTCTTACTCTGTCGCCCAGGTTGGAGTGCAGTGGCATGATCTCGGCTCACTCAACCTCCGCCACTAGGATTAAAGTGATTCTCAGGTCTCAGACACCCAAGTAGCTGGGACTACAGGTGTGCGCCACCATGCCCAGCTAATTTTTGTTTTTTTAGTAGAGATGGGGTTTCACCATGTGGGCCAGGCTGGTCTTGAACTTCCGACCTCAGGTGATCCGCCCACCTCAGCCTCCCAAAGTGCTGGGATTATAGGCGTGAGCCACCGTGCCCCGCCAATAGGAAGTTTAAAAGTACAGAGAGGTCCTGTGTAACATTCACCCCGCTTCTGCCTGGTTCCATCTCCCATGGCTGCAGTACAACATTGAAACTAGCAATCGGACATCGGTGCAGTGTGTACAGCTCTACTCCATTTCATCAGGTGCACAGACACAGGTAACCACCACCACAGCCAAGACACACAGAGCTATTCCATCACCACCATTCCAGAGATCTCCTGGGAGCCACCCCCTTTAGAGTCACCTGTCCCCACCATCACTAACCCCTGGCAACCACTGTTCCCTGTCTCTATAATTCTGTCACTGTAAGAATGTTACAGAAGTGGAACCATACAGTATGTGACCATTTTATACCTACTGTTTTCACTCATCATAATGCCCTTCAGATCCACCCAAGCTGTGGCAGGTATCGGTCCTTGGTCCTGTTTTATTGCTGAGCTGTATTCCATGGTACGGATGAACCCCAGCTTAACCTGTCCCATGTTGAAAAGACCTTTTCCCTAGCTTTTGGCAACCTACAAATAAAGCTGCTATGAACATCTGTATATGCATTTTTGTGTAAATGTTCGTTTTTATTTCTCTGGGAAATAAAAATAAAAAGTACATAAAGTTTTTAAATAAATGGCCAAACGATTTTCCAGAGTGGGTACTCCATTATACATTCCCACCTACAATGTATGAGATTCAACTTTTCCACTTTCTTGTCAGCATTTATCACTATTTTTATTTGCTCAAATAAGTGTGTGAAGATATTATGATCTTTACTGGTATTTCCTTAATGGCTCGTGATGTTGAACATCTTTCATGTACTTACTATTTGTATAACCTCTTCAGTGAAATATTTCTTTATGTCTTTTGCTCACTTTCTAATTGTTTTTTTGTTTTGTTTTTCTTACCGTTAAGTTTGGGAGTTCTTTATATATTCTTGATATAAGTCCTTTATTTGATTTGCAAATATTTTGTTTGTAGCTTTTCACTCTCTTAACAGGGTCTTTGTTGGAGCAAAAACTTTTAAGTCAAACTGATCAATTTTTTTTCTTTATGGCTTGTGCTTTTGATCTCAAGTCTAAGAACTCCTGACCGAGCTGTAGGTCCTGAAGGTTTTCTTGCTTACTTCTAAAATTTCATAGTTTTGCATTTTACATTTAAGTCCACAGTACAGTTTGAGTTAATTCTGTATAAGATCTGAGGTTTGGGCTTGGGTTTGTTTGTTTTTTGCCTATGAACTTCCCATTGCTCCAGCACCATTCGTTGAAGACCGTCCTTCCTCCAATCAATTTGTTTTGCACCTTTGCCAAAAATCAGTTGGTCAGCCTGGGCAACAAAGCGAAACCCCATCTCTACCAAAAATACAAAAGTTAGACAGGTGTGATGGCAAGCACCTGTAGTCCCAGCTAGTCAGGAGGCTAAGGTGGGAGGATCGCTTGAGTCTAGGAGGTTGAGGCTACAGAGAGCTGAGATCTCCCCACTGCACTCCAACCTGGGTAGAGTAGAGCGAGACCCTGTGTCTCAAACAAAAACAAAAACAAACAAACAAAAAAACAGTTGGCTGTGCTTGTGCATTCTGTCTTGTTGATCTGCCTCTTTTTCCACTAACACCACAATCTTGACTGCTATTACTGTAAAATAAGTCCACAATAGGTAGTAAAATGAGTAGTATTCCTTATGCTTTTTTCTTCTAGTTAAAAATTGTTTAGCTATTCCAGTTCCTTTGCCTTTCCATACACATTTTAGAATAATCTTGTCTATATCGAGAAAAAAATCTCACTGGGCTTTTGTTACACTAAACCTATCAATTCTCCAATGAAACACCTGGGCTTGGAGGTTTTTCAAGACTTTAAAATAATAAATTCAATTTCCTTAATAATTATAGAGCCATTTAAATTATCCATTTCATCTTGGCTGAGGTGTGGTATTTGTGCTTTTCAAAAAACTGGCCCCTCTGAAGAACCTGTGGAGTTGATGTGGGTACGGTTATCGACGGTGTCCTATTCCCGTCCTTCTGATGTCTGTGGAGTATGACGCCCTTATTTCATTGCTGATATTCGTAATTTGACTTCTCTTTTGTGTCAGTCTTCCTAGAGGCTCATCAATGGTATTCATCTTTCCAGCGTTTGCCAGTCTCTTTCCACACCACTCTTTCCTGCACCCTGTAGCTCACTACTGGCTGCCTTCCCAGGAGCTTCTACCTTCCTCACACAGTCTCAATTCATTGGCCAAGTGCCCAGATTAAAACACCCATATCCCCCCGATGCCTTCGCGGCTGCTGACACAGTCATGGCCAATGCAAAGTGAAGACAGGTCTGTGGACGGAGTTGAGAGACAGGGTTTCCTCAGCTGGCCTGCCCTTTGCCCTTCTCCTCCTGCCAGTACCTCGAATCTGTGGTGAGGAGGTACCCAAGGGGTACCCCCATGGGGAGGTGAGGATGGCAACTGGGGAGACAGAAGGGACTCACGTCCCTGGTGGCCTCAGGGAGCCATGGTACCAGCTTGGACTTAACACAAGAATAATAAAACCCCTCCTTCCTTAAGCCCAGTCGTGGGTGGCTGTCAAACAGTCCTGATTCCCATATCCACTCCTCGCTCCCAGACTGGTTTTTGCTCAGCATCCCATCCTTTAGTTCTTTTAGCAAAGATCAGTGCATGGTAAACACTTAGTGTCATAAGCTTGGAAATGTCTGTCATGCCCCTACTTATGGTAACTGAGCAGACTTGACATCTGTTTCCTGAGCACTTAGGAAAACTGTCTTCTGGTATCTATTGTTGATGAAAAGTGAAACTAATTCCTTTGTAGGTAATCTTTTAAATTTTTTACATGTAGCTTGTGTGACTTTTCCCCTTTAGCTTCGATGTTCTCATCTATAGACCACTGGAATCAAACTACAGATGTAGTAAAACTACTCTTAAAAAAAAAGAAAAAATAGGCTGGGCACGGTGGCTCATGCCTATAATCTCAGCACTTTGGGAGGGGAGGCAGAAGGATGGCTTGAGGTCAGTTTGAGACCAGCCTGGCCAAAATGGTGAAATCCCATCTCTACTAAAAATATAAAAAAATGGCGTGGGCTCACGCCTGTAATCCCAGCACTTTGGGAGGCCGAGGCGGACAGATCACAAAGTCAAGAGAGAAACCATCCCGGCCAAAATGATGAAACCCTGTCTCTACTAAAAATACAAAAATTAGCTGGGCATGGTGGCACGTGCCTGTAATCCCAGCTACTCGAGAGGCTGAGGCAGAAGAATCGCTTCAACCCAGGAGGTGGAGGTTGCAGTGAGCCAAGATCGCACCACTGCACTCCAGCCTGGCAACAGAGCAAGACTTCGTCTCAAAAAAAAATAGGCATGGTGGCACACACCCATAGTCCCAGCTACTTGAGAGGCTAAGGTTGGAGAATTGCTTGAGCCCAGGAGGCAGAGGTTGCAGTGAGCTGAGATTGTGCCACTGCACTCCAGCCTGGGTGACAGAGACTCCATCTATCCATCCATCCATAAATAAATAAATAAGCAAGCAAGCCTGTGTGTTGAAATACTGCATATATACCAATGTGTATAAAAATAAATACATCTAGAGAATAAAATCCCATCACTCGAGCCAGGAAAAACACTTTATCATGATCTCACAGGGCCCTTTTGAGCTAACTACAAGCCTGAAGTTGACGATCACCACCTTGCTCTTCTGCCCTGAACTTACCACCTGAGTGTGTCCTTACATTGTCTCACTCTGCCTGTTTGGAACGTCACACAAATGGCTCATACTTTCTTCTGTGACTTGCTTCTTTCAACATCTATCCATTTGTTGCACATGACTGTAGCTCTTCTCACAGCTATGGAACACTGCACTGTCAGAATGACAACTTATCATCACCACATTCTGGCTTTTAGTGTCTTCGTGTGTGCACACATGTGCCTGTGCTATTACAAACAATGCTTCTGCAAGCATTTCTGTCCCTGTCTCCTGGTGTACATGTACAACAGTTCTCTGGTGCACTGAGGGCAGAACTCATGGGTCCCAGGGTGCACAAGTTCAACTTCCCCAACACAGTTACACATTTCCCACTCCTACGGCTGTCGGGGGAGGCGCCACTGCTCCACAGCACAGCGGTGTAGCTAATGACACTTCTGAAAGTCTCCCTTGCCTGCCTCCTCCTGCCACCTCCACTTTATCTTGTGGTTGATACAGCTTTTCTAGTCCCATTAATCTTTCTATTAATTTATGAGGCAGGGTCTCACTCTGTCATTCAGACGGGAGTGCAGTGGCGTGATCAAGGCTCACTGCAGCCTTGACCTCCCAGGCTCAGGTGATCTCCCACCTCAGCCTCCCAAGTAGCTGGGACTACAGGCACACACCACCACGCCTGGCTAAGTTTTTTATATTTTTGTAGAAGATAGGGTTTCACCACGTTGCCCAGGCTGGTCTTGAACTCCTGGACTCAAGCAATCTGCCTGAGACTCAAGCAAATTCAGCCTCCCTAAGTGCTAGGATTACAGGCATGAGTCACTGCACCTGGTTGGCTTCAGGTTTTTTAAAACTCAGCAAACTGAGTTTAAAGGGAAAAAAAGAAAGAAAAGAAAATGAGGGAGGGAGGGAGGGAGGGAGGGAGGGAAGGAGGGAAGGAAGGAAGGAAGGAAGGAAGTCTAATACCTTGCCATTACTGATATATTTGGATTCAACTACTCAATCCACCTTTTCTCTCTGCTTTCTTTTGGATACTTTTTTCTCATTCTGTTTTTTTTTTTTTTTTCTCTCTCTCTCTCTCATCTCCTCTGAAAGTGGTACACTGTTTCTACTCATTTCAAGTTACCCTAGAAAGTCTCATCCCTCTTTCCGAGTGAGCGTTTTCCAGGACTGTAACCCCAACCACCTCCCACCTCTGAACTTACATACCATTGTTGTTATGTATTCTAAATGGCCCTTGCTTTACCCTACAACACATTTTTCTTCTATAAGGTCAGTGCTTATTTACATTTATACTTCATTTCTCTGATCTTTCCATCGGGGATTGTGCCCCTCAGTCTGAAAATATTCTTTATGATTTTTTAAAAAGGAGAATGCTTATTTCATTTTTAAAAAACAACTTTATACATATACAGTTCACCCATTAAAGTGTACAATTCAATGGCTCTTGGTATATTCAGTATATTCACAGATTTGTGCAACCACAATCACTTTTAGAATATTTTCATTACCCTAAAATAGATTTTTGCTTAGTGTTGAGTCTGCTGGGGACAGAATCCCTGACTTTGTCGGTCTAAAAACAGGCCAGGCGTGGTGGCTCATGCCTGTAATTCCAGCACTTTGAGAGGCCAAGGTGGGCAGACCACTTGAGCTCAGGGATTCAAGATCAGCCTGGGCAACATAGTGAGACCCCATCTCTATAAAAAAACAAAAAATACGTCTCATATTTTCCCTGAGTATGCAATTCTAGGATGACAACTTTCTTTCATTCCTGTTTACACTGGTTATAGCTGAGATACCTGCTGCTATGTTGCTCCTTGAAAGCTAGTATGTCCTTTCTCTCTGATTTTAAGGTATTTTCATGGTCTTTGTGCTCTTTAATGTTATTACAACGTGATTGGGTATGTAGTAGTTTTTAAATAAGTCCACAAATTCTTACATTCCTCCCTTCAGGAAGTGGAACCTAATTCTTCTAAGTGTGTGCTGGGTGTAGTGACTTGCTTCTAACAAACAGAATGTAGCAGAATATCACTTCCAAGGCCAGACCATAAGAAAGCCCCATAAGCTCCCTCCTGCCTTCTCTCTTGGATTGCCACTCTGGGAAAGACACCTGCCATCTCCTGAGAACACTCAGAGATGTCCATGTGGCGAGGCACAGGGGCCACCAATCAACAACCCCATGAGTGATCTTGGAAACAGATCCTCCAGCCCCAGTCCCACCTTCAAATGAGTGCAGCTTCCCAAGTGACCCCAAGCTAGACTCACCCAGCTAAGCCACTCCTGATTCCTGGCCCACAGAAACTGAGGTAATAAGTGCTTGTTATTTTAAGCCCCCAGTTTTGGGTAATTTGTGTGTAGCAACTGATGATCAATTAAAAGTATGGAATTTTTTTTAAGTAAATTTGCTTACTTAGAATAAACATACAAAAAGTGCATAAAACATGTATACAGTTCAATGAATATTCATAAAGTACAAATACCTACTTAATCATCACCCAGATGAAGAAACAGAACATTTGGATGTATATTTCTTCCTATCAACCTGCTTGAGACTTGCTGGTCTTCTTGAATCTGTGAACTGGTGATTTTCAAAAGTTCTGGAAAGTTCTCAGCCACTGTTTTTAAATATTGCTTCTGACTCATTTTCACTGTTTTGCTTTGTTTTTTTCCACCTGGAACTCCATTGTTTTACATTGGATCTCTTCATTCTATTCTCCATGTCTCTCAGTCTCTTGCTTTACATTATCACTGTTTATCTTGCTGGGCTGCATTTTGGAAAACTTCAGATCTAGCCTCCCATTCACTAATTGTCTCTTCACCTTTGTCTAATCCACAGATACAAGGTTTTTAATTGCCATAATACACTACAGTACTATATAGTCATTCCTTATCCATGGGGGGGGGGATGTTCCAAGACCCCCAACCCCAGTGGATGCCCGAAATGGTGGCGAGTACTGAACCCTATATATACTGTGCTTTCTCTTACACACACATACATATGATAAAGTTTAATTTATAAATTAGGCACAGTAACAAATTAACAATAACTAATGAGAAAATTATAACAATATACACTAATAAAAGTTATGTGAATGTGGTCTCTCTCAAAGTATCTTATTGCATGTGATAGTTTTGGACATGGTTGACAACAGGTAGCTGAAACCACAGAAAGGGAAACTGGAGATGCCCGGGGTGGGGGCAGATTAATGTATTTTTTATTTCCAGAATATTGGTTTGGTTCTTTTGCAAATCTGCTATTTTCGCATCTTTTAGTTCTTGAGTAATTTTTAAACATACCTAAATTCCATGGCTGATAATTCTGATGTCTGAAGTCTTTACAAAGTCTGGTTCTACCAAGTTATTTTTGATGTTGGTTATCTTGCACCTGAGGCTCTGTTATCTTGCTTGTCTGATGAGCCTTTCTGCAATCTGTTCATTTCTCTTTTCTATTTTAAAAATAACTTAAAGCTCTTGGCTCAAAATTTATTGCTCCCTTCCTTTGATGCTCATTTCCCAGCAAGCCATCGTCCTATATGGGGCCAGACTCCTAGTCGCACTGTGGGGAGGGACAGGTGCTGTGCCCATCATACTCAGCAGCGGTGAGGTGGTACACTGTGAAGTGGCCCAGGTCACGTTTGGGGATGATCCTTGAGGGTCACTGTCCATCAAGGGTCACGGAGTAGGCCCTAAGATTCTCATATGTCTTGGAACTTTATAAGTGAGAATTCTCTGAGAACCAATATGAATAAAGCTTTGTCCAGGTAGGATCTACATTTTCTTCTATCAAGTGTTTGAGACTTCCAACATTCTGGGACCAGTGGGACCACTTAAATTCTTGGATTCTCATGTGCAAAAACCCACAGGAAGGCTGGCTCAGTTCTCAAGGAAGACCTTTTTTTTAGTCGAGTAAGTGGCAAGGTTTAATTTTTGTATGGGAAGCCAGGATTTGGCTGTATGGGAGGGCAGACTTGCTATTAGTTCACAGAGAGTGTCACCTTTTGGGGACCCAGCTTTATAGAGAGTTCTATTAGGGCCCTCATTTTGCAAAGGTTTTGGTTTGCCTTCAGCCCAGGCATCAGGAACCCCCCAAAAAACAATGTTCAGTTTCACCTCGTTTGTCAAATACTTTCAAGGCAAAGGTCAGACTTTGGCATTCTGCTATCTCTTTTACATTCTGCCAAAGTATTCCCTATTTTCTTGCCAGCTCATTGCTGTATTTTTTAAATATTTGTTGTTATTCTTTATTTACCTAGAAGTTTTAGCTGTTTGCAAAGAGAGGATCAGTTCAGGTAACTATTCCACCATGAAACTAGAAAGAGAAGTGGTTGGCCGGCTGGGTGCAGAGGCTCATGCCTGTAATCCCTGCACTTTGGGAGGCCGAGGCAGATGGACCACCAGAAGTCAGGAGTCGAGACCAGCCTGGCCAACATGGTGAAACCCCATCTCTAGTAAAACACAAAATTTAGCTGGACGTCGTGGCACGCATCTATAATCCCGGCTACTTGGGTGGCTGAGGCAGGAGAGTAACTCGAACCTGGGAGACTGAGGTTGCAGTGAGCCTAGATGGTGCCACTGCACTCCAGCCTGGGCGACAGAGTGAGACTGTCTCGGGAAAAAAAAGAAGTTCTTGGCCATTCTTTCTTCAAGTACCTTCTTTCTCTAGTTTCCTTTTCTTGGAACTCCTGTCATCTATAGGACATGTATCAGTATGACAAGGTTCTCAAGCTACCCTCCATCTCGCCCTCTTTATCTCTCATGCCACCTTCTATATGGCCATCTCAGCTTTAACTTCCAATTTACCAATCCTTTCTTGGACTACAGGTTAATACTTGGCTCTCTAGCGAGTTTCTTTTTTTTTTTTTGAGATGGAGTCTCGCTCTGTCGCCCAGGCTGGAGTGCAGTGGCCGGATCTCAGCTCACTGCAAGCTCCGCCTCCCAGGTTTATGCCATTCTCCTGCCTCAGCCTCCCGAGTAGCTGGGACTACAGGCGCCCGCCACCTCACCAGGCTAGTTTTTTGTATTTTTTAGTAGAGACGGGGTTTCACCGTGTTACCACGTCTCGGCCTCCCAAAGTGCTGGGATTACAGGCTTGAGCCACCGCGCCCGGCCGAGTTTCTTAAGAGCTGTATTCTTTCTTTCCAAACTTTATCATCAGTTCTTTCTTATGTCTAATCTCTGTTCTTAGGGTACCACACCCTCTTTTATCTCTCTGATGTAAAAACAAATGCTCATTTTTAAAACCTTGTAGGCTGTTACTATTTCAGTTTGGGTATAAATCCTCCCACTTGGGTTACTGGTCATTCTTTAAGGCACTGGATTTTCTCATGTATTTTGTAATTTTTGTTTGCGTACTCATGATGCATGGTACTTTGTTTTTCCTTCTAGGACAACACCCAGGGTCATAAAACCAGAAGCATACCTTTCAATAGCTCTCGGGACTGTCGTACTGGGGGATAACCCTACCCTAGTCCCAGAGCTGATGCTGAGTGGCAGCTTAGTTGCCAGTCACCAGGTATCCATGTCCTTCCACTGCTACAGACATGCATCCTGTTTCCAGCTGCAATCCCAGGAGATGCAGGGAGTCTTTTCACCCTTTTTTTCCATAGGAAAAACAGCCCAGCTCCAGTTTTGCCAACTGGACAGAGGGAGCCTGGCTCCAGTCCTGCATGTACCACTGGACCTAGGAAATATTGGAAGGGTTTCTGCCCCATGTGGGAGTCAGGGTCTTGGTCTGGTCTTACTACTCAATGCAGAAGCTGGCCAGCTACCACTTCAGCCCTCACCTACAACTAGAAGTTTCTGTTTCTTTTCCACACAGGAATTACCTTCCAAGAATAGTTGCATAATTTTAACTTAAAGGGTTTTCTCATTGGTTGTGTGAGTGTGCTGGTCTCTGTGTGCACAAACCCACTCTGCCTCTATGACCGGAGTGCTTGGCACTGTCCTCCAGAGATGGGTCACTGTGTTTCTGGAACACCGTGGAGAGGAAGAACACACTAGACGGCTTAGGGCAGAGGCAGGAGGCTCAAGGTGACATCCCGAAGGAAACTCAAGGGTGTAACCATCCTGGAGGAGATGCAAGTCCAGTTGGCCACAGGTACTGCAGTCAGAGATGATGCAGCCAGCCAGCTACCCTGGAGAGTCAGCTCCACAGAAGAGGCTCATGTCCTAAAGCCAGAACCTTGGGGATCTAGGGTCCACGACCACACCTGAAACCCAGCCTGCAATGTCCCCGTCTCTAGCAGAATGGGCCACCCCTCCCATGCAGGGTCTCTGTCCTAGGGGAGCTACAGTCTAGCTCTGACTGGTGGAGCAGGGAGAGGGGCCGCCTGGGGCTGGGGTGAGTGAGGAAAGCAGTGACAGCAGCATCAAATCTGGAGTGGCCCTGAGTTGGGGCTTGCCAAGGCCCAGTCTCTCTCATACTGTGAGAAGATCCCCAGAGGACCAGGGTGGGAGCCTCTCCAGCTACTCCACAGACCACTGCAAGGCCTAGGCCCGGGGGAGGTATTAAAAATGACTTTCTCAGACCCCGTCTCTATCACCCAAGGATCTTGAGATAACCAGCAGTGACCATGGACTGGGCCAGGACATGGCTGCAGAAGGCAGCCCTGAGTGTTCCCCACCCCTCCAGCCTTAACATGCCCAGCCCAACACAGGGATTACTCACTCATACATATCAAGTACCACCTCTGCAGTCGCTCCATCTCCACCCTGTGGAGCCCAGATCCACAGTATCTACCCCGAGACCTAGGAAATATTTGACAGATTTCTGCCACAGACAGGGTTACTTGTCTCTATTTCCAGATTTTTTTTTTTAAAGTTCAAAATATATACATATATACAGACCTATTTACATTCACATGGGCAGACACAGGCATGCCCAGAGTTGTTGCTGGTTCTGCCGCCATTCAGAATGGCAGGGGCCACCCGGGAGACACGGAGCTGACCTCACCGATAGGGGTTTCAGACTTGATGGGGCAGGGAGTCTCTGCTCAGAAGCCAAACTAGAGTTGACGGCAAGCCGAGCCCCCATCCCTGCCCAAGACCATCCCCTGCAGGACAGGCCTGATGGGCGAGTGGTGGGGCAGGGCATGACTTAGTCAGAGTCACAGGCCTTTTGCTCGGTGGCAGCATCCACGGCAGAGGCTAGGCTGTCGTCCTGGCCTTTCAGCCTTTCACCTGCGATGGACAGCAGACAGAAGGAGTGGGAAGGGTTCCTGTGCTCGGGCCACCACCCAGTGGGTAGGACCCCACCTTCCCAGGTACTGCACTTACGGATCAGCTCGGCAATGGCCCTCTGAGTCCGCTTTTTTAGTTTCTCCAGCTTCTTGGCCACATCTCTCTTGAGGTCCCTGGAGCAGGGAGGCAGGGAGAAGCAGGAAGGTGAAGGTTGGCCTGATGTGGCCTTGGACCCCCTTCCCTCTTGCAGCCCTCTGGCACACGAGTCATGCTCAGTTGCTTGAGGGGGCTGCCCTGGGGAAGAGGCCAGGACATTTCCCTTCTGCACACTCTGAAACCCAGCACGAACCATTATTTCCTGTCCCACTGAGGCAGGGGGACTAGTACCACAAACCCACCCAACACAAGGGACTGAGCTAAGACATGCAAAAGCGGATGGTTTCTCAGGGACCCTCTCTTGCTCTGCTCCTCCGGTCACCATCAGGGAGTGACTTGCTCCCGTCCACTGTGGGCCCTGCTCCTCCTCCAGCCACAGGCCCAGCCCCTCCACTGTGGGCATCCAGAAGTGCACAAGCACTCAGTCCATTCTCTCTGGCTCTGGGATTCCCAGGACATACGCCCCATGCTTCTGTTTCATCAAATTAAAATACC
The DNA here is from genome assembly GCF_002776525.5 of Piliocolobus tephrosceles. Classification (NCBI taxonomy): domain Eukaryota; kingdom Metazoa; phylum Chordata; class Mammalia; order Primates; family Cercopithecidae; genus Piliocolobus; species Piliocolobus tephrosceles. Next base: position 89,735,971 of record NC_045435.1, on the reverse strand, counting down.
CTCAGCTGGTGTTAAGTCGACCCAGAATCAGACGACAGGGATACAGCCCTACCTCTGGCTCAAGATGCAGACAGACACAAGCCTCCCAGCCCACAGCACCCTCTCTCCCACTCTCTCTCTGCCCAGCAAGAAGGATGATGACCTTCATTTCAGAGAGGAGGAAACCAGGGCCAGAGGGAACAAACTATGGTGGTAGAACAGGAACAGAAAACTGTGTCTGCCCTTCCCTCCACCCCTGGCCCCCAAGGACAGCGGTTGGGCTGCTCAAATGGGGGCTCTGGAGTAGATGGGCTCTCAACCTCTCAGGAGGGCCTTCATGAAGGGCCTGCTGCTCCCCGCACCTGAGCCCCTCTCCATCACTCCCCCTCATCCTGCCACTTACGTCCTCCTCAGCACTGGTTTCCAACAGTAGCTATCTCGTGCCAACTCTATGTCTGTACTGCCAGTCTCTGCACTGTGAGGGCAGGAAGGGCCAAGCCCCTGGCCCATGCTGGCACCAAGAGCCCCCAAGTCAGCCTGCACCAGCCCCACACGGGTAACACTCACCAGTCAGGCTTCCGAGGAGCGAGGTTGGCCAGGTCCTGGGAAGGGAGAAGACACATATCAGGGTGGAGGGGCCGCCCCAGGGAAGGGGGAGGGCAGGCTTGGGAAGGAGGGAAATGGGAAAAAGAGGAGGAGGAAGGAGAGGGACGAGGGCAAAGAGGCAGGTGGGAAGGGAATAAAGAAGTGACGAGAAGGAATGGGGGGCAGAGGGAGAGCAGGTGGCAAAGAGAAACAGGACACACAGAAGCAGGGAGTATGCCAGGGCAGCCCATGCACTTACCACCTCCTCGATGACGGGCTCAGGCTTGGCGGCCTCCAGCTGCTCCTTCACCTTCTCCTCCACTAGAGGGTGCAATAAAACAGAGAAAGCCTGTGGGAAAGGCGCTGCTGCTCTGCAGGGACACTGCCTACTGTGGCCCGCAGTGAGACAGGACCCCAGGCTTCCTTGCACCCACCTCTCTGTGGCCCCCAATCAGCCAGAGGTGAAGACCCTGCAAAGGCAGCTCTGGAGGGGGGGCCCGGGTTTCCCAGGATTAAGCAGTCCCCACAGGCCAAGAATGGGACAGCAGGAGGCAGCCAGCCACAGTCAGTCAGGAAGCATGGATGCTGACAGTAACTACGAGACCAGAGAGCTGCCTGGATACATACAAAGTGAGGACTGGCTTCTCACATAATCCTAGGGCTACTGGGCTCTGAGGATGTCCTCTGGGTCCTGGCCTAGCCAGAGCCGCAGGTGGCTTTTCCTCCATCCCACCTCAGGTGTATGCTCCCAAGACCAGGACAGAGGGACCTTCCAGTTCCTCCAAGCTGCTGCCAGAATAGCGAGCCTCTGAGCAATCTGACTAGAAGGGTCCTGCCCCTCGGGGACAAATGGCAGAAGCACTAACAACTCTGGGCTCTGTGGGCTTCCTCCAACCCCTGGCACTCAGTGGGCCCATGAGTGCCCTCCTGCTCTGCCTCACCTTCCTCCAGAAACAGATGAGAGTTGAGGGCTGCCCCTGACCTCTCCTCTGTCCTGCCTACTGACCCCCAATGCACCATTACCGTACCAGGTGGGGCCCAGACTACAAAGCAAATCATGGGGAAATGTGTGGATTTCAGGGATGAAGGAGGTGGGGAAGCAGACTGGAACGTGGCCAAGCCGGAAATACTTTACTTTTTCCCAAGATAAATGTATTTATTCACTTGTTACTTATGCAATTCAAAGAAAGATGATAACACGGCCAGGAGTGGTGGCTCACGCCTGTAATCCCAGCACTCTGGGACGCCGAGGCGGGTGGATCACCTGAGGTCAGGAGTTCAAGACCAGCCTGGCCAACATGGTGAAACCCTGTCTCTACTAAAAACACAAAAATTAGCCAGGCACAGTGGCACACACCTGTAATCCCAGCTACTCAGGAGGCTAAGGTTACAGTGAGCCGCAATTATGCCACTGCACTCCAGCCTAGGTGACAGAGCAAGACTCCGTCTCAAAAAAAAAAAAGTAACAAACATAAAGAATTAAAATGGGGACTCTCCAGGGCAAGGGCCCAGGGATCCGGAGGACCAAGAAACTTCCTGGCATGAGTGGTGCGGACGGCCAGAAGCTCCTAGTGGCTGTGCTGCTCCCACACCATGGCAAGAGACTAGGCAAGCCCTGGGTCAGGCCCTCTCCCCTGCCTCGGTGCTCCACATTGCTGGTCCACTGCTGTGCATGGCTTAATGACTGGCCCGTCTCTGACCCACCCAGGGCCCACAGGACCCATCACCTGCCCTGCTGCCCAAGGGCCCCATGAACACATCCACTTCTCAGCCCAGGAGTCCTCTGAGAGGATATGGCCTTTTTCAAACCCCACTCAGATCCCGGGGAGGCCTCAGTCTCAGGGTGTGAGCAGGACTGAGAAGGCACAAGAGGCCTCTTCAGTGCCCCGACAGCCTCTGCTGCCACCGAAGGCCGACTGTGCGCATCTGCCATGAGATGGTAACAAAGGGTCCTGCCTGAAGGCCCAACTCCTGTCCTGGTACTGCTGGTTATTCTCAGAGAGCAAAGCCTGCTGAGGTGCAGGGTGGCTGACAGTGCCAGGAAGCAGAGGTGGAGAGGGGCAGCCTGCTTACCTGCAACCGGTTTGGCCTGGGGCACCCTCCTCTTCTTCAGGTCCTCATCCTCCGGGACATAGTTCCGCAGCCTAAGTTCCCTGCAAGGACAGAGAGAACAAGCAGAGACGAAGTCAGTGTGTGACATGGTCTCATTCATTCATTCATACAACTTGCATAGCCCATGACTTCCCAACTTTCCTCTGCGCTCTCTGGAGATGGCCTGGTGAGGAAGAAAAGCACAGAATGGAGTGCCATCAGTCAGGCCCCTTGGCACTGTCCCCTGCCACTTAGCGGGACTGGCTGCCCTCCAAAGGCCCTGTCTACTCTGTTGGAGTACAGTTCTCTTCCAGAGTTGGGCCAAGGACGCCTAGGGAGCATTCACAGGGTGCCTCTCTTGGATCATCCCCATTTAACAGCTAAGGGGATTGGAAGTCAGAGAGACCATACCCTTTTCACAGGATCACACAGCAATGGCTGCACATCTGAGCTCAAGGCAAGGTATGCCTCCCAGCCAGGGCTAAAGCTCCTGGACTGAGTGATTCCTAAAAGAGAAGGCCAGTGGTCACCCACAAGTTCCCCAAGTCTGGTCCCTCTTCAGAGCCTTCCTGCCCTGGGGCTCATGCCACGGAGTACGCCTCAACTACTTAGAGAAAAACATCTGGGTGTGCTGGGCCAGGGGCAAGTGGCAGTGAGTGAGGAGTGACGTGTGGACAGACAAGCAGGTGCTGGTAGGCTCCAGAGGGGCGCAGCTACCTATGAGCCGTGGGAACATGGGAGGGGAGGCACTCCACGAGGTGGTGGCGCCTAGGCCTGCAGATGACATAGACAGGGTCATGACAAAGCACATGAAAGGCTGACTCGGCTCCAAGACTGCTGAGAGTGGCCGTGAGGGCTGGGAAAACAGGCATGACCGTGTGCAAGGCTGGGAAGGCCACAGTCCACCAGGACAGCAGTGAGAAATGCACAGCCCCCAAGGCCTCCATGAAGACAGAGGAGCCACAAGGGACCAGAATCGCCCGGTGGGAGCTGCGGCTAGTTACTATGTTTTTATTTTCTTCCTGCCTCAGTCTTTTCAGGCAGGGGTGGCTGAACCAAGAACTCACTGGGGTCCTCTCTGGCTCAGGGGCTCATCAAATCCTAGACCCACACATACAGAAGCAGGCTCCCGGGAAGAGGTGTCCCTGGTAACTCCACAGGGCAGCAGGGCAAGAGGTCCTGGGGGGCTGCTGGGTCTAAGACAGGCAAGGCAGAGGCAGTCGGACAGACCACTAGCCCCGGGGGATGCAAGAGTGGCCCCTCAGATGCCGGCCAGGGGAGACTAGGCCGCGGGTCCTCCTCCTTCCCCAGTACCTCTTTCAGTTCTTGACCGCTGGTCCCTCAGAAAAGTCCTGGGCCTCTAAGGCAGGAAACAATTTCCCTACAGGCCTCCCATAGTCTGCCATCTTCAAAGCCCTCTGTCTGGACCAGGTAAAAGTGCTGCTGACTTCCTCAGGACCTGCGAAAGCAAGCTTTCCCAGAGGCAGGGGTGTCTGTGGCCACACGGCTAGCAAGCAGCAGTGCTTTGGACTCAGGGGCTTTCAGATGCCATTCACTCTCCTATTCAAGGGCTCCACCTGCTTCCTTGCCCCCAGCTTACTTACCATCTCCTTCCCTCCTGCCAGGGCCCCTGGGCCTGGAGCCTTGGGGCTGGGCTGAACCACTGGGTGAGGGGGGAGATGGGGCAGTGCCAACATCGCCTGTGTGGAGGAAGCCCATCTGCACTCCGAGAGCCTGCTTCCTCTAAGACGCAGAGATACCCCACCCCGTCCCCCCATCCTTGAACGCCTGCCTCAGGCCTGGGGGTACATGTCAGGTCACAGAGGTACAGGGAGACAAAGTAGGGCATGACTGGGTGCAAAGGCTTTTGTTCACAACAGGGTGGGGAGAAATGAGGAAGAGAAACTGGGTGTGGGAAGAAAACTGCAGGGATTAGTAAGAAGAAAAACTGTCACTTTCAGAAACTGTCTCCAGGGTTCTATGAGAAATTGACAGGAGAGAGGAGAGGCCAGGGGGAACTGGACCCAGAACTCAGAGCAGCAACCCGCACCCTGCCTCCAGCCCCGCCCACTGCCCAGGCTTCAGAAGGCCAACTGGAGGAGTGAACCACAAGCAAGAGGTGGAAGCAGAGCCTTGTGCCCACTGTGCCCTGCCACCCCCAGAGTGGAGCACTGGCCAAGCAGCCAAGAACACCCAGATCTCAACCACTAGGGGAAGGTCCCATTCTGGGCCTCAGTTTCCACATTTAAAAACATTAAGGCTGCGCTGGGTGCATCCAGCTCTATCGAGCTGAGTCCACACCCTCCCCAGACTCACTCTTGCAGAGCTAATCTGATGTGCAGCCACTGTTGTGCGATCGCGTGAACATGGTGCAGTCTCTCTGACCTCCAGTCCCCTTAGCTTGGAGAGCTAAGAGACTTCCCCTCCCTAATGCCCACTTAACTGCCCATCCCTGGAATTCCACCACTACCAAAGGGCAGGAGTCTCTGGGAGAGTCAAGGAGCATGGGGGGTTCAGCTTGGGGACCTGGTCTTTCCAACACAGGTTAATAAACCTGACAGCAAACACATTTTTAAAAATCTATTTCAGCCGGGCGCGGTGGTTTCACGCCTGTAATCCCAGCACTTTGGGAGGCTGAGGCAGGTGGATCAATTTACGTCAGGAGTTTGAGCCCAGCCTGGCCAACATGGCAAAACCCAGTCTCTACCAAAAATACAAAAATTAGCTGGGTGTGGTGCCACATGCCTGTAATCTCAGCTATTCAGGAGGCTGAGGCAGGAGGATCGCTTGAACCCAGGAAGTGGAGGTTGCAGTGAGCTGAGATCACACCATTGCACTCCAGCCTAGGCTGCAGACTATCTCAAATATATATATATATATATAATTTTTTTTTTTTTAATTGGCTTTAGAGAAGTACCAAGACAACAAGGATTTCAGGGGCTGCAATCACGGAGAAAAGGTAAGTAAAACAAAGTGAGCCTGACATTACGTCCCCCTTTCCCCTTAAAGCATGTCTATTTACATGCAGCAGCTGAAAAGCTAAGAGATAAGCAGAGCTTCCCATTAGGTTGGTGCAAACATAACTGTGGTTTTTGCCATTGAACATAGTGGCAGAAACCATAATTACTTTTGCACCAACCTCATATAATCTCATGGGCCTGGAGAGAAAAAAAAAAATGTGTGTTTAGGCAGAAACTAAAACAGACTGCTGACTTCTCAACTGAAACTATGGAAACCGTAAGACAACGAAATGGTATGGCAGAAATGTGGACAAAATAAATGTCGTACAAAATTCTAAATCTAGTTAAGAAGCCTTCAAGAGAAAGACTTTTTCAGACAAAGAAAGGTTCGGAGAATTAGTTATCAGCGAATCTGTTCTTCAAGAAATACTAAAAGCAATACTTTAGGCTAGAGGAAAATGATCTCAGACGGAAACATGGAATTGCAGGGAAAAAATAAAATGCCTCAGAAAGGGTAAATACAATGGCTTGTGCCTGTAATCCCAGCTACTTGGGAGGCTAAGGCAAGAGGATTGCTTGAGCCAGGCGTTCAAGGCTGCACAGAGCTAGGATTACACTACTGCACTCCAGCCTGGGTGACAAAGCAAGACCCTGTCTCAAAAGAAAAAGCATGGGGAAAACAGGCAAATACGTAGGTAGATTTAAATGAATATTGACTGTATAAAAGAGTAATAATGACTTATAGTATTTAAAATGTAGCAACAATAGTATAAAAGGAAGAGTGGCAAATAGCCTTAAAGTGTTCTAAGGTCCTAAGCACTGTAGAGGAAATGGTAAACATGCTACTATTTTCTATTAGACTTTGATAAGTCAAGGATTTTTGTTGTTATGCCTGTGGAAATTACTAAAAGAAAGGGAAAACAGTATACAATTAACAAGTTAACAGAAGAAGAAAGTGGAATGATTAAAAACAAAAGGAGACAAGAATGGAGATAAAAAAAGGAAAGTCAAGAAACAAATAGTAGGACAACAGGTTCACAAACAAAGCAGGCCCAGGCTGCCATCCTAGGGGCTCCCATAGCCTTACAATGTCCAGGGCCACCACAGCTCTTGGAGACTGGGCAGGGTGTGATGAGATGGTGCCAGCCAGACCAGTAGGGCAGGCCAACACCTAACACCTTGTCAGCTGGCCAGGAAATGCTGAAGCAGCCTGCACTCACCAGCAGTCACTGGCATCTAGAAGCCACCTTTCTGAGGACCACTGGAGTCAAACAATGGTTCTGCCACCCCCACTTGAGAATGAGGAGGTTGCTAAGGGGAGAAGGTACTAGCTCTAGCTACAAGAAAAGAAATAAAAACAACAAAAATGTTGACAGTGGTTATCTCTAGGAGTGACTTTTTTTTAAGAAATGGGGGTTTTGCTGGGTGCAGTGGCTCACACCTGTAATCCCAATACTTTGGGAGGCAAAGGCAGGTGGATCACCTGAGGTCAGCAGGAGACCAGCCTGGCCAACCAACATGGTGAAACCCCACCTCTACTAAAAATACAAAAATTAGCCAGATGTGGTGGCTGGTGCCTGTAATCTCAGCTACTCGGAAGGCTGAGGCAGGAGAATCACTTGAACCCGGGAGGCAGAGGTTGCAGCAAGCCAAGATGGTGCCATTGCACTCCAGCTTGGGTGAGAAGAGCAAGACTCCATCTCAAAAAACAAAAAACAAAAAACAAAAAGAGAGAGAGAGATGCAGGTCTCACTATGCTGCTCAGGTTGGATTTGATCTCCTGGGCTCAAGCAATCCTCCTGTCTCAGCCTCCCAAATAGCTGGGACTACAGGCGTGAGCCATCAGCTCATCAGGGAAGTGATTTTTACTTGATTTTTTGATTTTCTGTAGATTCCAGCATTTCTAATCAGTAATTCTTTCTACATAGAAACAACCAACCAAGTACTCAAAAACATAAAGAGGAAACAGGCAGAGGGGCCGAAAGGCAGCAGAGGACTGTGGCAGGGTTCTGAGTCAGGCAGCACCAGCACCTCAGCTCTGCTAGTGTGCAGTCTCTGTGGCTTAGGGCCAGGCTGTCCCCTAGCCAAAGGGAAGCAGAGACCAGGCCATGTTTTTGGGGCTTTCAGCCCCAGAGTCTATGGGAAGGGCAGCCCAGGAAACCCGATGGCTTCTAAGACACTATCCTTTGCACCAAATGCCCTAGGCCACCCACAGTCCACCCTATACCAGCAGCCAGTGTCTGGGTGGAACTTTGCTATGTCTCCACAGGAGCAGACACAGCAGCCACCTCAGTGCCTCCACTGGTACTCCCTCTGACTCAGGGACCCCAGTGTCCCCAAAACAAGTCTAAGCTTCTTCACATGATCCTGGCCCCACAGCCTGCTCATCCCCTCGGCTACACACTTCCCTGTCCATCACGCTTCAAGAGCCAGCTCAAGGAGGTGGCCCTGTGGGCCCCTCCCAGTGTCCCTATTCACCCTGAGGCACAGTGACCACCCTTCTCCAGGGCCCTCTTTGTCCCACTTGCCTCTCTACCCTCTCCACAGCAGCCCCCACTCCAGGCATGTGGCCCTGTGTTGGCTGCATATCTGTCTTTCACAGCCTGCCCTAAAGGCACCAGGCAACTCCAGGAGGGGCTCAGCATACATTGCCTCAAGCTGGACAAAGGAATTCAGAAGGCACTAAAGAAAGAGTTTTATGGGTAGCCTGGGGCTCTCTGAGTCTTTCAATGACTTGAGAAGACATTTGGAAGCAAAGAAGTTGTGCCCAGCAGATAGAGAGGGCAGGAATGTGGCTGGGCCGGGGCAGCCAACTCCTAAGCAGCTTCTTTGTGGCAAAGCAACTGGCAATGCCAAGCTCGCATTCTATAGAGTTTCCCTCTAAAACGGGTAGCTGACCTTTACTATTTACTTTACTCTGCTTCAGGCCAGCTGCAGGAGTCCCGGACACGGGCTGGCCAGGGAGGCTCAGGGGATATCACCCCTGGGGTGCTTTTTCACACCTTCCATATGTGCCACTGAGAGGAAGCAGGTGGAGAAAGTTGATGTTCTTTGTCAAGTACAGAGCCAGAGTAGAGTTCTAGAATGGCGAAATGAAAGGAAGCTTTGAGATTATGCATCTGATCCAACCCCATCACTGGCAAACTGGCCTCAAAGTCTACACTGCTCATGGGGGTTTCATGGCCCCGGGTCCACTTCACTCGCTCATGCTACCACGCTTACCCTTTGGAGCGCTAGCCTCTCTTGTCATCCCTTGTATCTTGAGGCTACTCCACATTCTGCCCCTGCCCTGGGCCCCTGGAGGGAGGGAGAGAGAGGATAAGGACAAGGCAGTAGTCCCACATGGCCTGTTCCCTGAGAACGAGGTCCTCCACCTGGTCACCCTGGTCCCTCTCCTGCCCATACAGGCCCCCTCAAGGGCCAGAGAGAATGCTGCTGTGAGGCACTCCTCCTCATAACAGACCACAGGGAAGACCACGCCCAGGATGCGCCTGCAGGCCTTGTGGAGGCCACCACTGGCCAGAGAGACTAGCAACTTTGATCAAAGAACACTTTCATTTTTAATATTCAGAGTACAGAGACACTGGAGCTCTGCCAGGAAAACACACTCATGACACTCAAACACGCCCCTAATAACCCTCTGTTTGCTTTAGGCTTTAGGACCTACCCCTTGTCCCCAATATAAATAACAAGGCTTCAGTTGCTGCTGCCAGAGGCCAGACCCGAGAGAAGCATGAAAATGAGGGGAGAGGCAACTACCCCAGATGAGGTACACAGCTGCTCTAGAGGCTGCTCTGGTCTTTCTTTCAAGGGCCATTAAAATGTTCAAACCCCCTGACCCAGTAACCCTGCTCTGGGGAAATTATTCCATAGAAATAGTAACAAAACAGGAGCAAGCAAAACAAAGCATTCTATATACACACAATCCTGGCAGCATAATTCATAATAGCTATGACACCTCTGGGATCTCTTCTGGCAGAGTGCCCTAGAGAGGCCTAAAGTACTACCAGGCTATGAGGGCAAAGGACAATTTAGTAGAGGGATGTTTTTGTTTGGTGGTTGGTATTTTTCTTTAGAATACTCAATGGCGGGCTTTGCAGCAAATGAGACTTTTTGTTGTTGTTGTTGTTGAGACAGTCTCTCGCTCTGTGGCCCAGGCTGGAGTGCAGCAACTGGATCTCAGCTCACTGCAAGCTCCGCCTCCTGGGTTGATGCCATTCTCCTGCCTCAGCCTCCCTAGTAGCTGGGACTACAGGCGCCCGCCACCTCGTCCGGCTAGCTTTTTGTATTTTTTTTTAGTAGAGACGGGGTTTCACCGTGTTCGCCAGGATGGTCTCGATCTCCTGACCTCGTGATCCGCCCGTCTCGGCCTCCCAAAGTGCTAGGATTACAGGCTTGAGCCACCGCGCCCGGCCAGCAAATGAGACTTTTAAAGAGACCAGTGGCTTCCCCACTTGTGGGCAGAGGAGACTGTGCTCCAGCTGTCACCCAGTAAGGCAACTGTGGACCCACACTGAAGAACAGGTACAGTGTAAGGCAATAAAACCTCCCTTCCCTTCTCTTATCCAGCCCACCCCAAGCCTCCTGTCCTTCTGGCCAAAGAGGACAAGGTCTATTGGAACACATGACACAAGAAGTAACCATGGACAGGACAGGGCCACATCACAGCCCCAGGGGGTGGACAGGCCTCTAAGCAAGCCCTGGCAAATGTGTCCTCAGCAGGCTTCAGGAGAAGGAGTGGGAGCTCCTTTGTGCCACCACCTGAAACCACAGGCCAGAAAGCATGAGATAATGCGCCCTCCCCAGTAGGGGCAGCCTCCACACATGGCCTCTCAGAGGCCACCTCTCGAGACCACCCTTCCACAGAGGGAGAGACTGTCACTGACATTTTCTCATGTGGAAAACAGTCCAGAAAGATTATCCAAGGTGCCAGAGCTGAAGGAAGAGCCGGAGGCAGAATCCACACCCTGCTCTCTGGCCTAGGGGTAGACCCCATACCAGCTTCCTGCATCTGGCTCCTCAGGGACCAGGAATCACGGTAGAGAAGCTACCTGACGCAGTGACTGGGGTCTGGCCAGGGCTGCAGGTGGCTCTGCCAGGGCTGCAGGTGGCTCTGCCAGGGCTCTGGGCACTCAAGTGTTCCTCAAAGGAAAAACTCCTGCAGCCTGCCCCACAGTGGAGTTCAGCCTACAGTATCACCCTGGAAACTCCCTCCCTCAACAGGAGCCCAGCCTCTCAGCTCTCCCCATTGCCAGAAGAAGCCTTCCTCAGCCCTAAAAATTACAATTTTAGGTCACAGGTCTTAGAGGCAGGAGCTTCAGAAATAGTATAGTCAAGCCCTTGCCTTAAAAACAAGGAGGCCGGAGAAGCCAGAGCTGGCTGGGGATGAGATCTGTATGGGAGCCCCCACCAAGACCGATCAACAGCTATGGCCACGTGTTCGCACCAAGGCCTACCCAGAGGCCCCCGAAGAACGGCTTATAAACAGCCAACAGCTGTTCCAGGAAATGACCGGGGCTGAGTGTTAGTTAAATGAGGCCCTGCCCTGCCGGAGCTGCCATCACATCTGCATCACATGGTCTGCACCCACTCTCATCCTGGATGCTGCAGAACCTAACCAAGGTGCTCTACACTGACAAGCTGAACTTTGCACCCATCCCACCTGAAAGCCCATAGTTAGTGGGTACTTAAGGCATTAGAAAAAACTGGTATGCCAAAAACAAAACAAAAAAACCCAGGACTAAAAAGTAAATCATGGTACTCTAAAAGAAATATTAAGCTGCCATAGATAATTTCATGAAAGTATATTTACCAAAAGATAGTCATGACACGGCACACGAAAAAAGGTTACAAAACTGCATGATATGCACAGATACATGTTGATCTGTAGTTTCTAAGTTTTCTACAATTGGAAAATCTATAATTTATGTAAATATCAATTTAATTTTTTTTTTTTTTTTGAGACGGAGTCTCACTCTGTCACTCAGGCTGGAGTGCAGTGGCACAATCTCGGCTCACTGCAAGCTCCGCCTCCTGGGTTTACGCCACTCTCCTGCCTCAGCCTCCCGAGTAGCTGGGACTACAGGCGCCCGCTACCACGCCCAGCTAGTTTTTTGTATTTTTAGTAGAGATGGGGTTTCACTGTGTTAGCCAGGATGGTCTCAATCTCCTGACCTCGTGATCTACCCGCCTTAGCCTCCCAAAGTGCTAGGATTATAGGCATGAGCCGTACCTGGCCATAAATATCAATTTAAATTTTAAAACAGGAGAGGAGTAAAGGTTTATGGCAGATGAGCTAAGCCCCAAAGGGCCCATAAGGTGAGAAGTGGATTGGCCACATTGGCCATGCGGGGCCCAGATGTTGGGGGACAGGGACCTGCATAGCCCACTGCCCCTCACCCTCCCTGGCCCAATCGAGCCCACAGACCACTCTGGGACAGTGGATGGTGCTCAACCCCAACAGGCTGCCCTGAGCGGCAAACCACCAGCAGCCACTGTACTTTGCCAAAAGACTCTTTTCCCCACACAGGGAGGGGTCTCAGTGGCATCTCCAATCCCTTTCAAAAGTTGGAGGATTTTAGCCAAGGAAATTTCAGCCAAGTTGCTTCACCTGCCTGGACTGTGGTTTCTTCGCCTATAAATGCAGATCACATTGAGTACCAGAATAGAGGTGAAGATTTCCTAAGAGGAGCTTTGGAAGCGAGATAAGGACACACAAGGTATCATGACTTAATGCACAAAGAAAGGATTCAGCTGTGCTCCTACCCCACCCTACCCAGAAGGCAGGTGCCCAGTGCCAGCACACGGTGAGTCGGCTTCACCATATTCTTTAAACCAGTTTTCTCTTGATTCATTCTCCCACATTTCCAGGCCTATTCCTGAGAAACAGGGTCAGGAAAAATGAGGCAGTGGTGGGTCTCTATGCTGCTGTTTCAGCAGGAGATCTCCACTGCCTGTGACTGGGACATCACCAGATGTAGACATGCTCTACAGTGGGACTGAAAGAACTTGGGAGGCGTGATGGGAGCCGCCCTGGTTGGTACTACTAGAGTGGAGCAATGTATGCAAAATCAAGCTGATGTCATGGATCAAACAACCATGATCTGTGACACATCCTAGTGTGTGGAAACCATCACCAGGGCCCAGCACACAGAGGCCTGGCATTGGCTGGACTCAAGGGTTTGGGCACTGGGCCAGGGATGGGCCTTAGCTGGGGTGGGAAGTCTCTCCACGAGAGGGTCATGCACACATTGAGCTGGAGAACAGATTTTCCATCTCTGAAGAAGGAAGGCTAGTGACCTCATTTCTTTTGTAATATGTGACACCTAGCCCCGGTCAAACAACTATCTCTGATGGTAACCGACTGCTCCAGCGGTGTGCAGACCTCCATACAAAGCCACGGGGAGGTGGCGGCTGTGGAGGTTGGGAGTTTGGGACTTGCTTGTTCAGGCACTTTCTGGCATAGGAGGAGGCAAGTGCTCCTGGTTAAGTGCCTCCTCCCTTCTCCTCCCACCTGTCAGCCCCAACCCAACAGTCCATCCATCCCACAAGGCAGGGTGGCAATGGCTGTCAGCCACAAACCCTGCCCTAGACATGCCTCCATGGTACACATCAGCCAACCTCCCATCACGAAGAAGTGACGGACAGCTCAAAAAAAAAAAAAAAAAGCAGCTGATACTGACATGAACACCCCTGAATACCCTCTTCCATGGGCCAGCCCTCCAGGGCACATCTTATCTGGGCGGTACACAGGGGGCTGGGGGAAGGGAGTTGCCTTAGAGATGAGTCATCCATGCCTCTACAGAGTTAGCTACAACAAGGCTGGCAGAGACAGGGAAGAGTCAGCCCAGAGAAGAAGGGCCCATCTAGGGGTAGGAATGCATCCTTTCTTCCCACAGAGCCTGGGCTGGTTGAGCTGCTGGAGCTCACGCCCACCCAATGGGGATTTGGTTGTATGGGGATGGGACAGGATTTATCCTAGGAGAGTAATACAAATTTTAAAAAGGAATCTGCACTGATTTCTATCAAAATCCCAGCAAGCTTTTTTTTTTTAAATAGATATTAACAAGCTAACTATAAAATACATAAGGAAAGGCAAAGGAACTGTTAGAACAGCTAAAATAATTCTGAAAAGGTCTCCTCAGGCAGTGGGGCAGGAACACACGCAGGCAGGCGGGTGACTCTTCAGGATGGCTGGTGAGGGGCAAGGTCCTGGGGTGGCTCCCTCCAATCCTGTTGGATTTTCATTTACCTAGCCACAAACCCTGGCCCTAGAGTGTATCTGGTTAGACAAATGAATCTGCAAAATGAGGCCACTCAGCTTATTTCCAAGGACTATCTAATGCAGCAAATAACCGAGGCTGTACAAAGTGGTTCCTAATCACAAACTTCTAGGTCACGTTTGCTTATTTCTACTCCCATCCATTGCCTCACATTTCCCCCAACTGTTGCCTTATTTGCAAAGCTGGCACACGCTTTATGTAAAAGTTACTTCTGCCTTTTCCAGGAGTGTCCAGAGTCCTTTCACTCTCTCAGGAGGACCTCAGGGTGCCTTCCTTCTGTCCAGAGCCCCAGCACTAGCTGAGCAAACAGGTATGGCATTTGCTCTGTTCATCAGGTGAAGCAAGTTTTATTTCATTTTTTTTCTGCCTTTGGTTGAAGATTCTGAGGCTCACTGAGGCAATGTGACTCACCCAGGGTTAGAGAATTAATAACTGGCAGGGCTTGGCCTCAAACCTGGGAACCGCTTCCAAAGCTTGACCTTGCTCCATCTGTCTAGGTCCTTTCATCTCAGGGACTGCTGCTGAACCAAGAATCTAAAGCATGATGAACTAGCTACATCAATATATGGAACTGACCACCAGGCAAGGGACACTGAGTGACCTGGAGGGTAACTGAGGCAGATGGACCCTGCTCTCTGTCAGCTAATGGGACATAGGGAGCCGAGACACTCACAGGCAGCAGGCCCTGGGGTCATCCAGTCATTAGAGTTCAGAGCTGAGTGGCAGTGTGGGATGGTATGACTCACGGAGGAATCCTGGTCAGGGCATAAGAGGAGAAACTAGGGAAGAAGGAGAAGAGGAGGGTGCCACCTCCATTTCCCTGTAGGGCCTGGGTCAGGCAGCATCAGAGACAACTCAGCCTTTCCCATCCAGGTTGGGCCCTGGGTCTTAGATGCAGATCTGTTTAACTCCCTTGGTGTCACTCCTGAGATGGTGAGGGGGACAGACTGGAAGGGGCCCCCAGGGACACTGACACTGTGTAAAGGAGAGTTGGCGTGATGTCTGTTCATGCCTCCCCAACAACAGGCTATACCACCCACCCTTCCACACTGCAGATTCATGCCTCTGGACCTTTGCTACCCAAACTCCACCATCTGGATTCCAGACTTAAAAGGCATGTTCTCCATAAGGCCTTGTCCCACTGAAGGCAGGACAGTGTTAGCTGAAAACACCTCAGAGTGGGCACCACACTCCTCTCAGCACACTCCAGAATGGCTGGTGTCAGCAGAGCTTCCCACCTGGCACCTGGGCTCAACCCAGAGTGACCCTGACTGAAGTATGAAGTAGGCTGTTCTCGCCTCCCAGCAGCCGAGGAAGGATGCTCACTGGCGAATGGCCTCAGGGGTCATCCCTCCAATGGAATGGAAGGTCACTTCTTTCTCCCCAGTGCCAAAGGAGGCTGTAGCAGGGGCTATGGCCTAGGGGGTTCTCCGGAATCAGCTCCCAATCCGTAAGCGTCCTGCGTGAGAGCCCCTTTCCAGACCTGGGGTACAAACAAAAAGCAAGATCCTCCTCCCTGGGATGGACACGGCCTCTGCTACATCCTGTTCTTCCTGGAAAGTCCATCATCCCCAAGCCCTGGACCCTGCAGTTTAAAGTTAAGTCCATATGGGGTCTGGCCCTCTGTTAGGGCAACCAATGTTCTAATCTGCCTTCCTAAATAACCCAAGCAAGCCCTCTGCTCTGGGGATCTGTTAAAGTCAGAAGAGTCTGTTTTTCTCTGGGGCCTACAAATACAGGCACAACTCCTTGGTAAGGCTAGGCTTCCTGGCAACCAAAGGAGTGACCAAGTGGCAGGCCCTGCCAGGTACAGGATGCTAGAAGTCCACCAGTCCAAAGTCTCTAGAAGGACAGCCCTGAAAGCCAAGTTCCCAATTACTGGGAGGCAAACCCGTTCCATCACACTCCACTGCCTCAAAAGAGGCCAGATGAGAGCAAATCAGAAGAATATGATGAGCTGAAGCAGAACCCAATTCAATGTCCAGCATGGTTGGTCCCTGGGCTGCAGTGAGAAAACAAAACAGGGCCTTGCACCTGCCCAGCTCAGTGGGCTCAGGACGGTCCTGTGCTCCACTACAAATGACCTGTAAGACCTAACATGGAGCAGGTCCTCACGTGGCAGGGCCTCTTTTATCTAGAACTCACTGACAGGAGCCTGGAACTACACATGCCCTTTGGTTTTCTCCCACTGTTTTCATTATGGTATATCTCAGGCACACAAAAAAGTTCGCAGAATAACCTAACACATGTACTCACCTCCTGCAGAGTCAATAAAAGCAACATTTCGCCATATTCAAGACAGGTTTGTTTCCCTTTTTTTCCTTTTGTTACAACAAAACCACACATCACTGGCCTCGCCCAGTGGCTCACACCTGTAATTCCAACACTTTGGGAGGCTGAAGTGGGTGTTGCCTGAGCTCAGGAGTTCGAGACCAGCCTGTGCAACCTGGTGAAACCATGTTGTTTCTGTACCAAAAAATTAGCTGGCAATGGAGGTGCGCACCTGTGGTCCCAGCTACTTGGGAGGCTGAGGTGGGAAGATCGCTTGAGCCTGGGAGCCACATGGAGGTTGCAGTGAGCTGAGATCACACCACTGCACTCTAGGCTGGGTGACAGAGTAAGACCCCCATCTCAAAAGAAGAAAAAAAAAATCACACATCACAGAGCCTTTCCCTAATCCTGTTTCCTCCTTGCTTCCCCAGGCGTCAATCAGTGGCATCACTCCTCATGCACGTGTTTACACTTCTGCTTTTGCTTTCTTGGGAGCACCTGACACCTTATCACACACCTGCTTCTTTGCTAACAGCCTGTCTCCCTCCAGAAAATGTCAGTTCCATGAGGGCAGGGGCTGTACTTTGTCCACTGTTGCCTTCCAGGGGCCCACAATGGTACCTTGCACAGAGCAGACAACCAATAAAGTCAGTACTTGTCAACTGAGAAACACACATATATCATTTTGTGTTCCTAAATTTGATATAAATGTTCCTGCCCTGTATGCCTCAATTCTGAAACCTGCTTTTTCCTTCACTCGACACCACGTTTGAGATTCACAACCACATGGTTCAGCACTCAAGCCTCTTACTGTATGACACACCCACCCACATGCTAAACCAGTAACCCTTCTTTCTCATCGAGGAGTGGGAGAGGTAGGAATAAGAGAAAAAGACCACCAGCAAATCAAAGCCCAGAAACTGGAACTCAGGCTCCAGCCAGAGTTCCAGTTTTTGAGAACCTAAGAACAAACCAGAAGACCAAAGGGCCTCTAATACACAGTTACCACAGAATGGGGAAAACTATGCCAGCACCCACCCATAAAGCCACGTATGTTGGGGTCACCTGGCAAAGGAGCAACTAACTGGCCTTTGTCTTCCCATCTCACCATCCAGGGACCTTCAAGAGGTGGGAGCTAAGGCCCAACAAAAAGCCCCAGGCCCAGTGGCGGCAGACCCACTCAGCGTTTAGCATCACCAGCTTCTCAGCATGGAGCTGGTAGCATGTCTGAACCCGAGTAGGGGCCATGGACTCTGAAGAGCTCTCAGGATGGTGTGATAACACTTTGTAAACAGTGTCTGTGATTGCTCCTGATTACAAAGGCAGAGATGAGGCCCGCATGTGGGGAGGTTCTACTCATACTGGTGAAGGTGAAAAAAGGCTGTGGCATTAGGAAAGTCTGCTCTGGTGTGACCGCCCAGCTTCCTCTGAAGAGCATTCCCTCCCCTCCTGCTGCCCCTATGCAAAGCAGAGCCTAAGCACATCAAGAGATACAGCCCTGTGCCTGAAGGAAGCTGCTCAGAGCAAAGGAAATCAAGGCAACATGTCCAGAAAGACACATAGTTTGACCCCAGGAAGAGAGCCCCAGCTCAGGGCTAGGCATGGGAGGGAGGACATGAGACCTCTGGAACTGCTGACACAGGAGTGGTAGTCAGACACTCTGTTCACAAAGATCAGCAGCACAGCTCTGCCTCGCCCCACCCCACACACCTGTTCCAGCAACAGTTTCCAGGCTCCAGCTTTTTGGGAGGCAAAGCAGCATCTGAGGCTCTGTGGAGGCTGCAGCCCTCAAGACTGCGGGGGAAGACCTTGTGCCTGCAGTCACGAGGGAAGGGTACCCAAGACCCTCATATGTGCTGTGTTTAGGCAACTTAAGTGGACCCAACCAGATGACAGTATTCGACAAAATAAGATAAATACTACAGAGAGAAATGAAGCCAGAGGGGCACAGAAAAATGAGAAAGGCGCCCTTTGAGCCGAATGCTATGTGAAGACCCAGACATCAAAGGTGTAGGAGAGATGAGAAGGACCTCCAGGATGGACAAAAGACTGGTCAGGAAATGCTGAGTGGCCACGGGTGGCAAGGGCCGACCACAAAGGGCTCTGGCTAGAGGGAAACACAGGAGGCTGGATGAGGCCAGATGACCCAGGCAGAGCTTCACATGCCAGGTACAGAAGGGGCACTTACTCAGCAGCAATGGAGAACCATGCCACAAAAGGTGTATGAGGAGGGTAAAACGGCATAATGTAAGGGCTAGAAAGAAAATGCTAGGGGTTGAATAACAGCCAAATGGAAAATGAGGGAAAGGAGGCAGACAAGGCCTCAACAAGGGCCTTCTGAGATGTTGAGATTTTAAGGTCTGAACAAGACAGCCATGGCAGAAAGAAGAGGGGAGGGAACAGGGCAGACACTGAACAGAGTTGGGAGGACCCAGAGACTGGGAGACCGATGAGTGCTGGAGGAGAGAGCAGAGCCTGAAGCTGCACATGGGCATTACCTGTGCTTCTCGCCTTCTTCCTCCTCTTCTCTGAGATGCTTGGTCTTTGGCTCCCCATCTTCCTTGTCCTGCAAAGAAAGGGAGAAAACCACCAGCTCAGTTGAAAGCTCTTACTTCCAGTCCACACGGCCCAGGGAGCTAAAGAACAGGACATCTCAGAAGGGGGACACCTGGCAGGGCCCAGCTTGGTGTCCCAGACTCCAAGCAGGGTACATGCCTGCTGCATCTCATAGGCATAACTGGAGCCTCACTGCCTGTGCAGAATTTAAAATTCTGTAACTCTTGGCCAGATGCGGTGGCTCACGCCTGTACTCCCAGCACTTTGGGAGGCCGAGGTGGGCGGATCTCGAGGTCAGGAGATCGCAACCATCCTGGCAAACACACAGTGAAACCCCATCTCTACTAAAAATGCAAAAAAAATTAGCTGGGCATGGTAGCCGGGCGTGGTAGCTGGTAACCTGTAGTACCAGCTACTCAGGAGGCTGAGGCAGGAGAATGGCCTGAACCTGGGAGGCGGAGCTTGCAATGAGCCGAGATCGAGCCACTGCACTCCAGCCTGGGTGACAGAGGGAGATTCCATCTCAAAAACAACAACAAAAAATCTGTAACTACAGCCCAGTCCCAGGTACCTGGTAGCCCTTAGAGAACACTCGCAGAAACAGCTGGATGGCTTTAGGTGGTGAGAAATGCAGCCACTTGGTGCCATGGAGGGGCCACGCTGGCAGGCCACCAGTACCTTCATGGGTCTAGATGGAAACACCTGCTAAGCTAGGGAAGACTGGGGGAAGAAGTCACCAGCAACCAGGGCAGGATGAGAGCTTGGGCCTCCTGAGACACCTTTCAGGCCAGACTCCTCTCCGGAAATACCTATTTGGTTCGCTTTAGAAGTAACATGAACAAGGACCAGGCTTATAACAAGACACTGCCTAGGCCTGTGCTATATTCAGGGAGACAGCGGCAAGGGGAATTAGTTTGAAGTTTCCATGAAAATTTTCTTAATCTGGTTCTTCTGACTTCCCACCAACTGCACCTCTTTTTTAAGTCTAGAGAGTCATGTTCATCTCAACCTTGACATGTTATGCTTGTTCTCAGGTGCACTGAGGGTCACAACAGAAAGAAACTGCCATACTGCTTCCACCTGCAGCAGAAAATGTCTTCCTGGACTTTCTCCCTTATTATGTGATTACCACTGTTAGGTCAGCCTGCCTGTGGACAAACTGACACAGGGTGTGTGTGCGCATGTGCAAATCCGTGTGACCACATCTCGGGCCCAGGGCATGGACTGAGAGATCCCAAGACAGAGCTGTCATGGCTCTCCCTGCATGCCAGGTTGGCACTCCAGAAGGTGACAATGCATACTTCACTATGGCAGTGTCCTGCCTTCGACTCTCGCAGAGCAGTGTTCTGAGAGAGATCTGTGAGCTCCTTCAGTAGGGAGCCTGCTCTGACGGACACAGAATGAGCTGGAGCCTGCATATAAATTATAAGTAAAACAGCTGCTTGAACTACCTTTCCTAGAATGTTTATTTATGCCATTGACAACTGCCTTCCTAAGAATGGCATCTGCTTTATGTGAAGACTGCAGGCATCGACCAGACCCTGCCATTCCTTGGCCACACAACCTCCGGGGAGCAGACTACCAAAACTAGATTGGAGGCCTGGCCCAGAGAAAGGCTTCTCTCATGTGAACAGATCAAGACGCCCCCCACCCCAACTCAGGGCGGCTCATCTCATGGCAATGAGGCAGCGGGAACAAAATAACTGACCAAGTGACAGCAGCTACATGAGAGAGGTCAACATGGAACATGGTTCCTGGGGGACGGGTGAGGGGTTTCCTACTGAGAGATGGGCTGGGCAGAATTGGATGATACAGGATAGGGGGACAGGAGTGGGAAGGGCATTCCCGGTGGGAAGCAGAACTTGAACAAAGGCAGGGTGTGGTCTGAAGAGCATGCAGGTGACTAGGGCTAGGGGAGGGGGTGACTGGGGCTAGGGGAGGGGCTGACGATGATTGCCAGGTAAGACAGTCAAGTCAGGCAAGGGCATAACACAGAGGGCTCTGGCCAGTGTTCTTAAGCAATGGAGAAGCCGAGGAGAGACTAGGGAGAGTCTACCGACCCCTGCTAGGCAAGGCAGTCCCTGGGGTGGACAGGCAGATGCTTGGTGATGGTCAAAGAGGGAAGGGAGAACAGAGTATAAATGCTTCACTGAGAAACAAATCAGGATTCTCCAAATGGCTCCCAGGGCTGCTGGGACCTGGATGGGGCTTCCACAGGAGCCTTGCTGGCACCTGCAGCCCTCCCTAAAGACTAGCTGATGAAGCAAGCCAGAGCCTGCACATTCTAGCAAAAAATTCCTTCCTGACTCCCAACCAGCGGACACCCTGAAGGCTACTCCCTGAAGTGCCTACCTCAGGGGAAGTAGTGGTGTTTGGACGAACGGAGGCAAGATGGTGCACTTCCGGGTTCTTCTTCACCACCAACTCTTCCCGCGCGCGCGAAAATGCAGCCGGCGCCCAGGAAGGTGCAGATCAACTGGGCATGCGCCAGGTGACGTCAATCCGAAGAGACCAAGATTTACCTGGTCGCACCTGCGGAACGCCCCCCGACACGCCCGTGCCCCGCCTATTGCCCTCCCACTCCTAGAAAAGCCGCTCTCAGCCAGCGTCCCACGCGGCCTTCCTGAGTCTCTCACTCCTGTCGGGATGTCGGGACAGCAGGAACTCCGTCCGAGAGCCCCACGGGGGGACACTCTGCTGGCCTCCTTCGCCGGAGGCCGACAGACTTCTCCCCCACACCTTAGGTTACCAAAATAAACTTGCAGTTTTGCTCCTACAATTGCCTACCCGCTGGTTCTTTTGCGCCCGCTGGGCTGGTCTTAGAAAAAACCAATCAAGTGGCAGACACCTGCCCTGGGTAAGGGCAGAGAAGGAAAAGCAGACAGGGCTCTTCTTTCCCCACAGTGGGCTGGTGGGGCAAGACCCCCCAGCCACAAAGGTAGACTCCTTTCCAAAGGGGTTCTGTTAACCTGAACCACCTGGCAGAAGTAGGCGGGGACTACGGGAAAGTGTCCAGCCTTTGGGAGGAGTGCTTTGCAAATACCACGCCCTTTCTCAGCTCTCAAGCAAGGTCAAACAGCTGCTACCACCCTCCTGGAGCCCCAGAGACATTCAAGTGCCTCAGCAAAGGCCAAGTTATTCATTAATAAATGAGAAAACACCCAACTATCTAAATGACTTTAAAAAAAGCCCAGCAATCTGGCGAGTGGGGTGCAGCACTAGCTCTGCAGATGGCATGAGGTTAAAAATGACCCCAGCCTGGGATGCTGTGCTAAGAGCAGGGGCTCAAAAAAGATAAAGATCCACATCTGTGGCAGAAGCAGGTGAACAAATGAACAGGCCACATCAGTGGGAGAGACAAGGTGTACCTCAGCCTTCCTGACAAAGAGTGATTCATAAATAGGATAATGGGCATTCATGGGAACAAAAATCGCTTTTGGTGACACTGGCCTGAATCACAAGATACGGCCCCTTGCTGCCTGGAACAGTGGAGGGAACAGCAGACCACTTGAAGCTCACCCCTACCCGAGAGACTCAAAGAGCCTCAGACCTGGAGGGCTTGCAGGATCACCCATTCTAGATCCTCAATTTAACCCATGGGAAAACCTGGGAAATGGCACTCAGGGAAAAGGAAAAGATTTGTCCAAAGTCACAGAACCCATCAGCGGTAGCTGCAAGTCTCCCTCCAGGTCGTCCTGATGCCTGGCCCTCGGAGACGAGAGAGAGGCTATCAAGAGTGGAAGAGTGGTGTCGAGTTTCTAAAGAGCTCTGATTCTACCCGCCTCTCCTGCGCTCCCCACACAGTTCAGACCTGGCCCCAGTGCTCAGATACGGCCACAGCCAGCCCAAGTCCAAGCCTAGGCCCTGCTGGACACTCAGTAGGAAAGCAGGCAGGGCCCTAGGTGCACAGCCTCCCCAGGAATCTAGAGACACTTCGCTCACCCTGAGACCTTTAAATCAGACTCAACGCCTCACCACCCCCACTCCCCACCTCACACCCTTCCCAAATCTTGCCATCTTCTCCTTCCTTCCCAATCCCTAGTCTTCTCTACCACCTCCTTAGCACCCCACCACAACCAAGCCCCCAGCCATTTCCCTCCACCCTTGCCTGCCAGCCAGCCTTCCCCTCTACTCTGGAGAATACAGCTGCCTCCTGCATTTTTCCCTCTTTCTCCAACCTATCTCCCCTAAGTCTCTCTCCATCTTATCAATCCACACATTCCTAGCCTCCTCTTCAAAGATACTGGTCAGACCACACTGCACCTCTGCTCAAAGCTCTCACTGGGTCTCCATACCCCCAGGACAATAGCCATTCATCTCAACCTCACATCTGCTCTGTCCAGAACACTCTTACACCCCACATTTTGTCTCAAATCATGAAATACCTCCCCTGATAACCCCCAAGAAAACACACCATCTGGCCAGTCCTAGAGGCCAGGTCAAAGGCCACCTCCTCAAAGCAGCCTT
Organism: Piliocolobus tephrosceles; assembly: GCF_002776525.5. Lineage (NCBI taxonomy): Eukaryota > Metazoa > Chordata > Mammalia > Primates > Cercopithecidae > Piliocolobus > Piliocolobus tephrosceles. Next base: position 89,712,780 of record NC_045435.1, on the reverse strand, counting down.
CTAAGATTCCCAGGCAAAGGAATCCTCTGGGCCTACCCAGTGCATATCAGGGTCTGACCGCAGGCCCAGGGCACAGGCCTGTGGCCATTCCTGTTCACAGTTGGCTTTACTACCCCTTCCCTTTAAGAACCTCTCAGCACGGGGCATCTTCTAGCGCACCTCAAGGCCTAGCCCAGAGTCTGGGCTAAACAACCTTCAGAAACTCTACCAATTGAACTGCTACCCTCTTCACCAACTCCAGAAGAGTAAACCTCAGAAACGCTGATGGCTGGAGGGCAGGAGAGTCATGACCTGGGCTGGGGCCCTCTCCATAGCCTACTTGCCTATTAACGGACGTACTCCCACATTTCTCACCCCTGCCCACATCTCCACGCCTAGACCTTGCACCTATGCCCTTACCTCGTCCCAGAGCCTTCAGGAGGAAGAAGCCTTTGAGGAAGGATTTCAGGGGGTCTCAAATACAGCCCTGCTCAGGACAGAGTCTGACTGACCTGTTTCCTAATGTTTGAAATCCTTTTTATCAGGGACAAAACTTACAAATAAAATTAGAGCTGTGCAGGGTTGGTATTATTTCTTTCTTAAATGTTCAACAAGACTTCAATGAAGCAATCTTGGCCTGAAGTTTTCTTTGGGAAAATATTTTAGTTATAGTACTGTACAGATTTTCTATTTCTTCTCCAGTCAGTGTTATTAATTTATGTCTTTCAAGATGTCTGTTTCACCTAAGTTACTGAATTTACTGGCACAAAGTGACTTATATTGTTCTCTTAATAGCCTTTCAATGTCTGTAAGATCTGTAGTGATGTTCACTGATATTGCTAATTTGTGTCATTTTTCTTTATCAGACCAGTTAAAGGTTTATCAATTTTGGCACATGCCTCCATCTCATCTCCTCAGACTTGGTGTTTCAACAATGGGTTTGCTCCTCAGTCTCCTCTCTCTGGAAGGACCCCTCACTGGATGAGTACACCTGCCTCTGGATGGCACATGAAGCGTGGGGGCAGCATCAATCCACACTGCTGTCTGAATGTAGTACCACTGCTAGAAGCAGGTCAATCAACAACCAGGCCTACAGGAGGAGGGAGGAAGAGGAGAGGCTGCTCTGTGTCCTCCTGTTGTCCCTTCCCACCCACAGTAAGATGAAGATCTCTCTTTCCTTGCTCCCCCCAGTCTCCTTTGTGGGCTAGGTCTACCTTGGGCACAAAGATAAAATAAGAACCCTGACCTCAAGAATCTCAAGTTTACTCAAAGGAGCAGACTTAGAAAATGTAACTGTGCCAGGAGTAGCAAGGAAAGCTTTACTAAATATCTGGTACACTTAGGGAATTAGAAAGGGATAGGCGTTGCTAGGGAAGGAAGTAATCCTTAAACTCAATTCTAAATGCCCGCTGCGGGATTACGAGGCGGCTAAAGAAGACAGAGCAGTCCTGGGAGTGGTAACTGCCTACAAAGACATGAGAGCGAAGCAACAGCACTGTCACAGCTTGCAGAGCAGACGCATAGAGCTGGCCCAGCCTCACCTGATGGTGTCAGGGGCAGGGCTCACAAGGCATTCCTCCAGCGCCGTGGGCATGAGGGCTGACGCCCTGAACGGGCACTGTGGTAGCCTACAAGATGTGTCATGGGAGGAAAGGGGAAGACCAGAAGTCAGGTGAGATCCTCCACTCCCAGCCTGGACCTGCCCCAGCCTGCTGCTGTTTGTGTGTCTGTGTTTGGGAGGGGAGTTAAGGTTAAAATGAGGGCTGGGAACTGTCACTGGGGGCAAGTGTGCCAAAGCAGGAGGGCTTGAGCTCAGGAGATAAGGAATAAGCCTCTCCCTCTTCCTAAGACTTCCCAAGGACTCAATCTTTCAGGAGCTGCTGCCTAGAGCTCTCCCTTCCAGAAGGAAATAAGGGAAGCAGGAAAGGATTAAGAGAGAGACATTCAACTTCTCATGTAAGGTCTTCCCACCCTTCTTGAGCTTCCTGAAGAAGCTAGAGACTCAACTCATAGGTACAGAAACACTTTCCAACCCCCAGGTGACAGGCCTCATTAGCTCTGAGTACACCTGCTATGATGTCCATGGGAAACTGCCCTCTGTTCAACAGTTAAGAGAACAAGGCCTCAGAATCCCAGCCCCCTAAGAAGAGGCCAAACTGGCCCCACTTTGAGCCTTTCCAGTTCTGATTTGGGCCCGGGGAAAAAAATCAAAAGAGATGGGCACATAGTGCCTGAAGGTGACAGGAAGAGACAAACAATGTTGGGGCAAACTTGGCAGGCTCCCCAGTGTCACCTTGTGCCCATCCTCAGGTCCAGTGCAGCCCCATGCTGGGGTGGAAGGACTTCCTGTTAGGTGTGGCCGCGGTGGGAGCTGTGTTCCAAGGGCACTTAGCAGGTAGGGCAGTCACCCGGAGTCTGACTCACCCTGAAGATGGAGTGATGAGAAGTCAGCTGAACACCACCATGCCTGGGACCAGAAACTGCACAGATCTCTACTGCCCAGACACTGGGAGGGAGCAAGGGGGATACTCTGCTTCTCCTGGGCAGGCTGAGATCTCGTCAGGCTGCAAAGCTCCTCACTCTGGGTCCCCTGCACTCAATGTGCTGCTAGGATGACTTGATCCAAGCATCCACTCTATCTGCAGACCACACCAAGAGTTCCTAGAGGGCAGACGTTTGCTGTTACCAGTTTGTACCCACAGGCCTGACACCAACTACAGCAGGCACAGCACAGTGGTGCACAGGAGCAGGGAAATCCTGGCTCCATTTCATCTTGTCTGTGTGACCGTGGGCAAGTTATACGACCTGTCTGGCCTCAGTTTCCTCATCTACAAAAATGAGGATAATCATACTGACATCCTATCACCATTACAAGAAGGAAATGATGGAGAAAAGCCTGCAGGTTAGGGAGACGAAGCAGTCGAGCCTGAAGAGCAGGGAGAATCAGGCTAGGGCAGGAAGGAAAGGACTGCAGAAAAGCCAGCGGGGCACAGGCCCAGAACGGTGTGCCTCTGCAGAGGTCATGGTAAGCTTCCACGCCCATCATCTTTATCAGATGTTCTCAGCAATCCTGTGAGCAGACAGGGCAGTGTTGTAATACCTGCTTCACCAAGACATTAGAAGATGATGTCAGATGATCTGTGCAGTGAAGACAGATCTGATTCCCCATTCAGTGCTTCACCAAGAGTCAGCAGGAGCAGGTGGGGACGACCATCCAAGAGGCTGGGATTAGCTAAGAGTCACTGCTCTCCTGTGGGTTCTTGTGTTCCCTAAAGGCTTCTGAGCAGAGCAAGAACAAAGCGCTGAGCGGGAGGCTGGGAGAACAGCAAGGAGGTTAGAGATAAGGATTGGAGATAAGGACGGGAACTAGGTCAGTAGCCGTGGACTAGAACAAGGAGGTGCCTCAACGCTGTGGGGAGACAGGGAGGAGCAGAAACAACTGAGGTTCTGCTGCTGACTCACTGGGGGAAGGAAGGCGCCTTTGACAAAAAGGTGGTGGTGCCTAGGGGACAAAGAGAGAGGGTGCGGCAGCCTTCAGGCATTCTAACGGTGGGGCTTGATACCCAGGGCCTGACGAAGGCTGGCGCCAAGGGATAGCGCCTGTCAATGTGCCCTCAGCGGTGGAAATGAGGGCCTGTTCCACTCAGAAGACAGGCATGCCGGGCCCCACCATCCATATGGCACCTCAAGGCCCAGGCCACGGCATGCAGAGCCAGCACAGCTCCTCGCCAGGCCCGTCGCGCGGCCCTGCCCAGATATCCTACTTGTGTGTGTATCAGGAGTGTGGGGAGCCAGCCCAAGTCAACTCTGATCCTATTCTTGGTGCACATGCTCAAGGGAGGCACTAGAGAGCTCCTCCAGCAGACTTGATTAGTTGACAGATACTGACTGGCTCCCCCGTGCCAGATACTCCACGCTGGGTACTGAGGAGAAAGAGTAACGAGTAGGCACCTAGTGCCCACAGAACAGGGCAGGGATTCTTATCCTCGGTGAACAGATTCCAGAGGTCAATGACCAGACAGAAACACAGGCGGGTGTGAGAAGGTGAATCTTAGTGGATGAGAAATCTGGAGCTCTTCAGATTCTCAAGGGGATGGCGACCCACACAGGAAAAGGGAAGGTGTCAAAAGCCAGGGAAGGCAGTGAGTTTTTTTTTTTTTTTTTTTTGAAGTGTCTATGGAGGCTTTCCAAAGGAAGTGTCACCTTAAAGGATGAGTGGGAGTGGGGACAGAGCGACAGAGGGGGAAAGAGAGCAGAGGGAACAACTAGAACCATTAGTGTGCAAAGGGCCCCTCCCACTGCCCTGAGACTTCACCCACGCTGGCCCCAGCAGGAAATAACCTCTTGGAAGGTCACACAGAGGGCAAGGCAAAGACCAGTCCCTTCCCTTTCCTTCATATGCAGCCAGACTGGAAGAGTTCCTCTGGGAAGTCTGGCCTGGCTCCAACCTCCCTCCACAGTCCTTCCTGTAGGAGGCGCTGTGGTAGGCAGGAAGCCCAGCCTGCAGCCCTGGACTGGGCAGGCGGTGGGAACATCAGGACACACTGCTTACCAGTGGTGGGACCTCCCTGAGGCTCTGTCTCCTCCCCTACCAAAGTGGGGCTGGCGCTACTTTAGCAGGGGCATGTGAGGATTACACAAGACAACTTGGGTCTACCATGTGGTTGGTACAGGGCCCCACATGACCCTGCACCATGAAAAACTGCCTGCTGGCTGGGCGCGGTGGCTCACGCCTGTAATTCCAGCACTTTGGGAGGCCAAGGCAGGTAGATCACAAGGTCAGGAGTTTGAGACCAGCCTGGCCAATATGGTGAAAACCTGTCTCTACTAAAAATTAAAAAATTAGCCGGGCATGGTGGCGGGCATCTGTAGTCCCAGCTACTCAGGAGGCTGAGCAGGAGAATCGCTTGAACTCGGAGGTGGAGGTTGCAGTGAGCCGAGATTGCACCACTGCACTCCACCCTGGGCGACAGAGTGAGACTCCATCTCAAAAAAAAAAAACAAAAGAAAAGAAAAACTGCCTGCTGACATCTTGCAGTGTTCCAAGTCCTGCTGTCCATCAGTGATGGGCCTAATTCGAACCCTGGTTCTTGCTGCATCCCTCTTAGGGAACCAGGTGTGCCCTCTGTTCTCACTCACCCCTTGCCCTGACACGAAAACCAAGAAAGCACTTAACAAGAACTCAGGACCCAGGACCCAGGGCCCAGATCCATGCTGGGAAACAGAAGGCCTATTACTATTAGACCAACCAGAAGAAAAACTGATCTACATTTGCATTTTTTTGAGACAGGGTCTTGCTCTGTTGTCCAGCTGTCCAGGCTAGAATGCAGTGGTACAATCATAGCTTACCGCAGCCTGAAATTCCTGGGCTCAAGTAACCCTTCTACCTCAGCCTCCTGCATAGGAGTAGCTAGGACTACAGGGGCGTGCCACCATGCACTGCTTTTTTTTTTTTTTTTTTGGCGGGGGACGGTACAGACAGGGTCTAACTATATTGCCAAGGTTGGTTTTGAGCTCCTGGGCTTAAGTAATCCTCCTGCCTTGGCCTCCCAAAGTGCTGGATTATAGGCATGACCCACATGTCCAGCCCATTTTTTAAATGTAACAACATTCATGTGAATGGAGCACATTATCCTTTTCTGAAAGAGCTACTTTTTTTGGCCAAGTCTCTGTAGATACTAAACTTTTAATTTTTTTTTTTTTTTTTTGAGACGGAGTCTCACTCTATCGCCCAGGCTGGAGTACAGTGGCCGGATCTCAGCTCACTGCAAGCTCCGCCTCCCGGGTTTACGCCATTCTCCTGCCTCAGCCTCCCGAGTAGCTGGGACTACAGGCGCCCGCCACCTCGCCCGGCTAGTTTTTTGTATTTTTTAGCAGAGACGGGGTTTCACCGTGTTGGCCAGGATGGTCTCGATCTCCTGACCTCGTGATCCACCCGTCTCGGCCTCCCAAAGTGCTGGGATTACAGGCTTGAGCCACCGCGCCCGGCCTAAACTTTTAATTTTTAAAAGTGAAGCTCAAATGGAAATAACCTGTGTCCATAAATGGATGAATGAGTAAAGAAAATTCAGTATATACACACAATGAAATACTATTCAGGCTTTAAAAAAAAAAGAGGAAATCCCATCATTTGCAACAACATGGATGAATCTGGGGAACATTATGCTAAGCGAAATAAGCCAGGCTCAGAAAGACAAATACTGCACGATCTCACTTATATGTAGAATCTAAAACAGTAGAACTGGCCAGCTACTGGGATTACACACCTGTAATCCCAGTACTTTGGAAGACTGACGCGGGTGGATTGCTTGTACTCGGGAGTTCCAGACCAGCCTGGGCAACATGGCAAAATTCCGTCTCTACAAAAAATATAAAAAATTAGCTGGGTGTGACGGCACACACCTGTAGTCTCAGCTACCCAGGAAGCTGAGGTGGGAGGACCAACCAGCCCAGGAGGTCAAGGCTGCAGTGAGCTGTAATTGAACTGCTGCACTCCAGCCTTGGCAACAGAGTGAGACCCCTATCTCAAAAAAATTAAAAATTAAAATAAGAAAATAAAAAGTAGAATTCACCAAAATAGAGACTAGAAGGGTGGTTACAGAGGCTGCAGTTGTGGGGGAGATGGAGAAAGGAAGATGCTGGTCAAAGGATACAAAATTCCAGTTAGACAGGAGGAGTGTGTTTACCAAAGCTACTGCACAGCATGGTGATCGGTTAATAATAATGGATATTTCAAAACTGCTGAGCCTAGATTTGAAAGTCTCACCACAAAAAATGTGAAATCAGCTTGATTTAATCTTTCTACAATGTATACATACACTGAAACATCACATTGTATACCATAAACATACAGCTATTATTTATCAATTAACAATTTTAAAAAAAATCTTTTTAGGGCTGGGCACGGTGGCTCAAGCCTGTAATCCCAGCACTTTGGGAGGCCGAGGCAGGCGGCTCGCAAGGTCAGGAGATCGAGACCATCCTGGCTAACATGGTGAAACCCCGTCTCTACTGAAAACACAAAAAATTAGCTGGGTGTGGTGGCGGGTGCCTGTAGTCCCAGCTACTTGGGAAGCTGAGGAAGGAGAATGACGTGAACCTGGGAGGTGGAGCTTGCAGTAAGCCGAGATCGCGCCACTGCACTCCAGCCTGGGCGACAGAGCCAGACTCTGTCTCAAAAAAAAAAAAAAAAAAGTATTTTTAATGAGGATCAAATTAAGAATGACCTATCTGCTATCTGATTCCCTTAGGGGTGTCAAGAGGCCCCCACCTACAAGAACAAGAACAGGCACCACCCATCTGTGAAGTTTCCCCACAGAATCCTTAATTCGGACCCCACCACAAAACTCGGTGTGGGCCAAAGGTCACGACCACTTTTAGCAGACAGGTGTTCTTCCCATGCCTTCTAATGATAACCATCCCAGACATACGATTTTACCTTTATTTCCCTGCATGAGATTTTGTTTGACATCTGTCTTCCTTCCTAGACTAGAAGCTCTCAGAGGCCTGTCCATCACTGCTCGCAGCACCTGGCACTAACAGCAGCTGGACCAATACTAAAGGAACCACCCAGGGAGGCAGGAGGCACATGCTAACTTCCCATGTTACAGGAACTTCTGTTGTCTGAGCCTTCCAACAGCACCCACATATTAGGTTATCACTAGCCTTGTTGCACAGATGCAAGAACTGAGGCTGGTCAAGGTCTGTGCATGTCATACCTAATACTCTTTCCACTGGCTAGAGCTCAAGTTTTGGGAAATAAAACAGAAGCCCAGCTCCCTGCTGCCACATCCTCAGTTCCTTCTACCACATATGCTGCTTGTTTATCCCTTGGTTGTCTGTTCTATCCTCCTTTCCAACAACTATCTGCACCTCTGCTTCTCTCCTGCAAAATGAGGACAAAAATCCCAACCCTGCCCACCTCTTGGAAGTGTGGTTTTAACTAGGTTCCATAAAATTGGAAGATTTTCCATTAGAAGGTGAGCTCTGGGCAGTGCCAAACCCAAATATCACTCTTCTCTATTCTGTATGTCTTACAACAACGCTGTCATTTCTTTGGTAATAACAGTATGCCAGGCAACTGATTATTCCACTAATTAAACAGTAGTATTGATATTATTGAAAATAATCAATAGTTAATCACTATAAAAATCTAATAAGGTCAGCACTCCTTTCTCCTTCCACAGATGAGAAAAATGGAAGCCTAGGGCAATTAAGTAATCCATCCAGAGTCACACAGCTAGAGGCTGCCAGGACCCGAACAACAGGACAGGCTTCAGGCATAGGCTAATTCCCTCTAGAACCCCTGCCCTTTGTTCTTGTCCCACTCCTGTCCTAACCTTTCACATGCAAATGGTTTCAAGGGTGTCTAGGGCTCCTCCACATCACATGACAGAGTTGACAGTTCTTCCTGGTGTCATTTCAGAGAGATACAGTCAAACCCATCGAGAGCCCCAGATATGGTCATTTCTTGGCCAAGAACTCCAGTCCCAAAAGGCATCACAAGGAAATAAAAGAGCAATGCATGTAGAGGTGTTTAGAGCTGTGTTTCTCACAAGAGGGAGAAGTGGAACTATGCAGTGAGCCCAACACCTGTAGGGCACAGTTATGCAGGCCAGCATTCATGTGATGGGCCAGGGGAGGCATTAAAATAGCGAGGGTAGCACTATGCAACAGAAATGCACAGGAACGCCAGGGGGAAGAGTCCTATACTACACACTCATGATCGCAACCATGGCAATACCATACATACAAATGGCCAAAGACTTCCTGGACTCGCACTCAACTGTGGGTAGTATTTTTTCCATCTTCCTTAATTCTGCTGTCAAAATGACTTAATAATAAAAGTAACCAGAGGAACCTAGCTGGCTGTGGCTCACTATCTTGACTCATATCCTGAACAGATTCTCTTGACCCTCACCTGGCTAAATGGGAAAGCAGGAAACCATGGCTGGCACTCAGGCCTGATACAGCCTTGTCAATGCCTAATGACTTTTCTCAAGCTTGGAAAAAAAAAAAGTCCAGCTTTGCTGGTGCAGAAGAGGGCAGATTGAGCCTGTACACACCAGCGTACCTCTGCAGCCTGGGACTCTAACCACAGTAACAAATGGCAGCAGCCAACTGCAGACTAAGCCCCCTTAAATCAGGACAGACATCTCCATTATGTCTGTGGGGGAGGGGGGGACTAAAATGTCAGTTAAGAAACTAACTGACGGTGAGCAATGAAGTCACCTCCCCATTCTCTCACCCTACCCCACCATTTCCCTTTTCTTGAAGGGGAAAAAAGTCTCCTCCACCACAAAGCAGAATTCACAACCACTAGGACTTCCTCACCATTCTAAGCTCACAAGGCGAGCAGCAGTGAGCAAATCACAAAGGCAAATGATAAAGTCACTGCAGACTGGAAGACCTCTCCCCCGGTGGGAGACAGCGTTGCATGGCACCCAGAAACCCCTTCCCCATTGCCTCATAGCGGACAGCCAGAGGAGTCAGGCAGAGGGGGTCCCCCTGGTCAGTTCCAGGGACTGGAACAACCACCCAGACTCTCTGGTCCTGAGGACATGTGGCTGCTACCTGACCATCTCCAGATCCGTCAGGCCTGCAGAACAAAAGGTGACCTTTCTCTGCAAACTCTGGCTGGTAGATAGGATCCTTAGGCTGAGCCCAGGAGAGAAGAAGAGCAAGCCCAACCACTACGTGTTCACTCCCGCTGGATCCAACAGACAGCAAGCAAAGGCCTGAAAACCTCAGTGGGTGGCCCCTGTAAATGATACCCCTTCACCTCCCACACACACTTTAGTCCCATGGGCCTTTTCACATCAATTCTGGGGCCCCTAAAACAGTTTCCCTGATAGCTGCCAACGGCCTTCACTCAAACCTGGCACCAGATGCACCAACGTCAATAGCATCTATGTGACCTCTCACGTGAGTGGATTTGTTCTTAAAATGGGGTGGGTCAAGGGAATACGAGCCACCATTTATTAAAAGAATACGTATTTCCACTGGGTGCAGTGACTCACGCCTATAATCCCAGCACTTTGGGAGGCTGAGGAGGGTGGATCACAAGGTTAGGAGATCAAGACCAGCCTTGCCAACATGGTGAATCCCTGTCTCTACTAAAAATACAAAAATTAGCTGGGTGTGGTGGCAGGCACCTGTAGTCCCAGCTACACGGGAGGCTGAGGCAGGACAATTGCTTAAAACCAGAAGGCGGAGGTTGCAGTGAGCCAAGATTGCGCCACTGCACTCCAGCCTGGGCAAAAGAGCGAAACTCCATCTCAAAAAAAAAACCAAAAAGGTTATTTCCCAACCAACCGATAGCCAACACCACAGCTGGGACATCAGGGTTCCTGGTATCCATGTCACACCATTGGCTTATTTAAAGCCTGTGACCAACTAAAATGCCCAGTTCTTTTCCAATGTTGGTGGCTGTCAAAGCACCCCTAGTCCATGTCTAAACTACAGATCGAAGAAACCTAACTGACTTCACAATCACCCAGTGAAGTTCTTCTTCCTGCTGTCATCGCCACAGCCTGCACATTTTTTAAATAAACTCCTGGACTTGTCCTCATGGGCAAGTCTGTTTTCCCCTGAGGAAAATCTCAGCCCATCCAACTCCCAAATCCATGTGCCTGCCTAGCTGCTTCTTCATTTGAATGTTTACAGAGTCTCTGAGTCTTGTCATGGGGCAGACAAAAAGGTGACTAAAGCGAGATGGCTGCCCTCAGGGAGGTCAAGGGCAGGGAAGGGGGAAGCAGACAGGGGAACAGATAACCACCCTACAGTGCACCCAAAGCCTGAGTGCTGCTGGGAATGAGAGAAGGTGGGACCTGAGAACACCTGGAGGGCCAGGTGGACAGGCTGTCCAGGGAGAGAAGAGGGAAGATGCAGATTGAGCGGGCAGAGGGGAATGTTAGGGTCACTAGAAGGAGCAAGTGTGTCCAGGCAGAGAGTGGTGATATCCAAGGGCACTGGGGAAGTGGGATGGGCCTGCCTCATGGGCTAGACTTTATCTCACAAGCACTGAGAAGCTGGACGACAGGTAGAGAGGTGGCAACAATATGATTAGAGTATTATTTATAAAGAGCATTTAGCAAAGGCCAGAAAGCAAAGGGGCCCCCCAAAAAACAAGCTGGATGTGAGTTAGGAGAGCCACCTTCTCACCCCAAGGACAGCAGAAGAGCAGCTGACTCTGAGTCTGCCGGGAGGGACAGTCCCTTCCAACCGCATGCTGCCATGTGGTGCTTGCTCATCTACTTACACTTCATTCTTGTGCACACCAGGGCCTCTGGCCCTCACAACCACCCCAGAATCAGGTATTATCACTGCATACAAATGACCAGGTTCAGAACGACTAAGAAACTTAACCAACGGTTCACAGCTAATAAAAGATAGGCCCACATTTAAACAGGGGGCTTTCTGACTGCATCAGGCTTTCAAAATTCTCTCAAATAAACAGCCCCAAGGCTTAGGTATGCTTTCTGCCTAACAGCCAGAGAAATGTGATCTCATCTATTCTTACACCAAATGAGAAAAATAAGAAAACCACCAAACTGGTAGGGCTGCAGAGGCCTCAGATATGAGCTGATAGAGGATAAACTAGCAGCAGCCCAGGAAATGGTTATAAATACACCTACCAAATCAGAATCTTCCATGGTAAGACCTGGGAATCTGAATGTTCAAAGAGCCCACCCACTCCTGGGTCACATCTCTAATACATGGACCAGTTGAGGAACCTCTGGGTGAGACCACATGCTGCCTCCTCTTCAAGAGGCTGACCTAGAAGAGAAAGCGGCCTGCATGAGGCCACACTCAGCTGCCTGAGGGCTACCGTGGTCACCAAGGTGGGCTCTGGACATAGGGCAGGCAGGATGGGAAGAAACGCAGAGAAATCATTCATAAGGGGCTAGGCTCAGTGTCTCACGCCTGTAATCCCAACACTTTGAGAGGCTGAGGCAGGAAGATTCCTTGAGCCCAGGAGTTCAAGACTAGCCTGGGAAACATGGTGAAACCCTGTCTCTACCACAAAAAAAGACAAAGTCGGGAGTGGCAGTGTGCACCTGTAGTCCCAGTTACTTGGGGGGCTGAGGTAGGGGAATCATCTGAGCCCAGGAGGTCGAGGCTGCAGTGAGCCAAGATTGCACCACTGTACTCCATCCTGGGTGACAGAGTGAGTTCCTGTCACCACCGCACCCACCCCCCCAAAATAAAAATCATTCATACAATGTAAATATCCGGAGGGCCACAGGAGATCCAGGTGAAGTGTGCGGCAAGAGAAAGACAGAAGCCAGGGCCAGACCTCGGGTCTGGACCTCAGGTAGACTGGTGTATCCAATGTACCATGTTCCCAGTTATTGTATGGGCTCCCCAGAGCCCAAGCTCTTCCCTTCACTTATGAAAGCTCCACCTTGAGTCTTGGGGGAGGGAGAGCCTGCCCCTCACTACAGAAGCCAAAAGTGCCCCACTCACTTTCCCAGCCTGCCTTGCAGCAGGAAGTTAACTCTGGCCCTGTTGATCCAAAATGCCCATAAGAGACTCCAAATGAGCTGTGACCTGCAGAGAGGTAGGGGTGGGGTGGCACAGACTTCTCTCTAGGGGAGCTGCAATAAGATTTGATTCAAGATTGATTCCAGGGCACAGGGCAACAGGGCTAACTGTAGTATCTAGTAATCGAAGGCAGTAGTAGTTTCCTCATCGAGCCATTTTCTGTTTCTCTTGTGAAATGTTGGGCTTCTTTCAGGCTATGTACCTCTAAGGCTGGCTTTCTTTTTTTTTTTTTTTGAGACAGAGTGTCTCGTTCTGTCGCCCAGGCTGGAGTGCAGTGGCGCGATCTTGGCTCACTGCAAGCTCTGCCTCCCGGGTTCATGCCATTCTCCTGCCTCAGCCTCCTGAGTAGCTGGGACTACAGGTCTTTCTTTCTTTTTAATTTTTTTTTTCTTTTACTCCTGGTAAGCTGTGAGTAGCATGATTTTTAAAATAACAAGCATTTTGTTTTCTTCTAAAACCAGCCAGAATGGATTTCTTTTGTTTGCAAATAAGTGCCTTGGCTACAATGGCCATTTATAGCAGTAACCTAACAACGAAGTGTGTGGCAGGCCAGGTCTCACTAACGCAGGCCTCCATTATGTTTTAGTACTGACTGAGTAGCTAGGTTAAATATTAAAAGCTCGCCGGCGCGGTGGTTCACGCCTGTAATCCCTCCATTTTGGGAGGCCCAGGCGGGTGGATCACCTGAAGTCAGGAGTTTGAGACCAGCCTGGCCAACATGGTGAAACCCTGGCTCTACTAAAAATACAAAAAATTAGCCAAGCATGGTGGTGGGCACCTGTAATCCCAGCTTCTCAGGAGGCTGAGGCAGGAGAATCACTTGAACCCGGGAGGCGGAGGTTGCAGTGAGCTGAGATCATGCCACTGCACTCCAGCCTGGCCAACAGAGCGAGACTCCATCTCAAAAAAAAAATACACACACACACACACATATATATGTAAAGCTGATAGAACACTGCCCTTACAAAAAGGCTAGAATGTAACTAAAGCCCACCAAGAGTCTGGCCTAGGCCTTTCCTGGGCCTTGAAGCATGACAAGATAATGAAGGAATTCTTAACAGGACCTGTTATAGGATTAAATAAGTTGTATTGGAGGTCTCAAGAAACTCCCCAGGCCTCCACAAACAAGTTTATTGGGAGACTGAAAGAACTCCCCAAACCTCCATGATTTAGCAGAAGACAAGATAAGGGTAATCACCCCAGCACCTGGACCCATTTTTATTAAGTAAATTTACTGAGGGTCCAGAGGAAGGTCTTCAGCACTTTACAGGGCTCAAAGTTGTGTTACATTCCACTGTTCATCCACTCCCCAACGAGAACCTGAGGTAAAGGCAGGGCAAAAGTTGTGATGCCCACTCTGCAAATGGAGGAGCTGGGACTCGGGATGTTAAGTGTTCTGTGAGCCTGGTCCCAAAGGCCAGTCACTGATGTAAGCCAAGGCCCTTACCTGAGCTAGGGGCCATCTCTCCATTTCCTCCAAGCCAACACACAGCTGAGCATGAAATATACCAGACCCCAGCATCAGGCACCCCAGTATGAAATGCAAAATTCCTTACAAGTCAATTTCCAGGCAAGTCAGAGGTTTACACAGCAACAAAATGTGCTGAAGCTCCTAGGAGACTGGAAGCTATTTTAACCTCTGATCAGCTGCTTCTCGGAGTGTCACAATCTGAGAAGTAAAGGTAAGACAGCTGTCCCCTCTGTGGTGTGATCTACAAGTGATACAAATCCTAATTAAAACCAAATTTAAACAAGTCAGAACTGGCACCTTTTTCTGTGGGGGAAACACTGCTTCACAAGGTCTTATCCTCACCTACACACACTTCCTTTGGCTGCAAAGCGTTTTTAAAAATCCACATGCTCGGCCAGGCGCGGTGGCTCAAGCCTGTAATCCCAGCACTCTGGGAGGCCGAGACAGGTGGATCACGAGGTCAGGAGATCGAGACCATCCTGGCTAACACGGTGAAACCCCGTCTCTACTAAAAAATACAAAAAACTAGCTGGGCGAGGTGGCGGGCGCCTGTAGTCCCAGCTACTCGGGAGGCTGAGGCAGGAGAATGGCGTAAACCCGGGAGGCAGAGCTTGCAGTGAGCAGAGATCCGGCCACTGCACTCCAGCCTGGGTGACAGAGCGAGACTCCGTCTCAAAAAAAAAAAAAAAAAATCCACATGCTCAGCATATGGAAAGGTTGAGAAAGCAGAACCACATCAGGAGTTGATATCCAGCTCTGAGAACTGTGTACTGTGGTACCCTGGGCCAGTTTAGATTCTCAGAGCTGCAGCTTCTTCAACTGCTAAATAGCATTACGTGAGGGTACGCATGTGACGTGACAGCCCTACACTGTGGCTGGCACAGAGTACATCCTCAGTCAGTAGGCACCAACCACAGTGATGATGACAGTGGAGTTTGAGACTCTCACCTGTGTCTTCAGGGTGAGACCCTCTCATCCACTGACAAAGGAGTCACATAACAGATCCCCACATTCATGCCTTGTTCCTTCCCTCAGTTCACCCAGAGCGGCCATCAGTTTCACCCAGAGGAAGACCCAGCCCTTGCCCTCGAGCTACCACAGTTGGGAAGAGCAGACCTTATGTGTGTGCAGAGAATATGAGTCCAAGTCAGAAAAAACTAGCCAGTGTGCGGGGAGAGGGAGGTGGCAAGGAAGAAGGGCCTTCCACAGATCGTCTTCCCAAATTCAGACCACTTCCATGCCTGCCTGCTCTGCTCCTGCCCCTCCTCTGCCTAAAATCCCTCCAACTCTTTCACACCTGGAAACAGCTATCACTCTCCATGCCATCCACTCAATCCCTCAAGTGTTTTCTCAGCACCTCTACCAGCTCAGGCTCTGTCTTGTGCGTTTTGCAGCCTGGGACGAAGCCCAAATGGGGACACTACGTATAAGCCAACCAATGAGATAAACCAGGGTATGTATATCGACGCTGGGTTCAGCTCTCTCCTCCATGCCACATGCATGCAGTGCTGTCCCCCACTCCCTGTCCAAGTCCTCCCTCCAAGACTCTGACAGCGCTCCCCTGCCCCTCCTCCGTGGATGGCAGTGTAGAGTATTATAACTGGGGGTACACAGGTCAACCTCCCCATGGGGCCCTAGCCTGACCGTGCTTGAAGCAAGGGCCAGCCTCACTGATCTCATTTCCCACCCAGGCTCTGTGCACAGAGAGGCCTCAACAATAACAGTTATTAACAGCCAAGTGTGGAAACTGACTCCTCACCCAAGACACAGCCCAGCATTCACTCTCACTTCCTACATAGATGGAAGCTGCTTGAGTCATGGACTCCTGGGCCCAGGACAGAAAAGTCCTGCTTTTAACCAGATGATGGCAAACACAGGTGCTTTTTCTTCAGGATTCAAATTACCCTGCAAGAAATCTAGTGGTGCCCTGCCCTGAAAACAATGGGAGGGGGGATGTCCTTGAAAGGACAAATGTTTTCTGCTCCAGCCACTCACATTTTCTCTAGACAGAGCAGCTCTTTAGAGCCCCGAATCAAAACAGTCCAGGAGTGTGGATGTTACTGCCACAGGGCACCATTGCCGAAGCAACTGTTTTTCCCCTTGGAATTCTTTCAAGGGTATAAGCTGTTGCTTCCCTCCAAAACAAAACCAGGGAGAAGCCAGGGTCCCAGAATTTAAGGGAAAGTTCCGAAGGAAGCAGGAGGGCCAGGCATGACTGAGCCTTATCTAGCTCGCCATGGGGTCCCCCAGATCTCTGAACACCTGGCTTAGAAACAGCAAGTCCCTCTCAGCTGCTGAAGGTGTATATGTAGGGGAAGGCAAAGTGGGGGTATGGAGGTATGAAGGTTAGTGCTGCTTATGTGTGTTTTGAGGTGTGTGTGAGATATGTATTGGTGTAAAGGGGTTGGGGTTTGCAGGTGTGGGCTGGGGGCATGTGGAGGGGTGTTGTGGGGGGTTGAAGGTGTGCAGGGAACGGGAGGGTGTGGGGAGAAGGGAGGTACTGTTGTCGGGGGAAGTGCGTGGGGCAGGGCCTGGGGTGTGTGGTAGTGTTGTGAGGTTAAGGGAGTAGAAGGAGGTGGGATGCACTGTAGGCAGGGGGCTGGGTGTGGAGAGTACACGCCGTATGTGCATGTATATATGCACTGGAGGTAGGTTGGAGGTATGTGAGATGGGTTACGGAAAATATTCCAAGATGATACCTGAGACATCTTCTCCAGAAACAAGAACACGAATTGCATTTCATTTCTATATTACAATTCTTAGTACTACAGAATCACATGCTGGTCCCAATGTCTGCAGGGTCAATGGAAGAGCCAAAAGCCATTTAAAACATACAGCCCAAGTTTGAAACAACTGCAACTATCTGAAGCAACTATCTGAGGCAATACATACTTCTAGTCAGAACACCCCTGGGCCAGCAGGTCCAGAGTATGGACAGAGTCTGGTTGGCAGGTCAGGAGGCCAGCACTGGAGAGCCTGGCTCGGCAGGTCCTTGTCTTCCCTGGGAGTCCCTATTGAGTCTTTTCTCTAGTGCACAAAGCCTACGGGGCTCAGAGTCACAGGACGCAGCATACCCACTACAGTGCCATGGGGCACCTAGGAAATGTTTTGTTAAAATAAGTTTAAGAGTTGTCTCTGCCTACAAGGAGCTGCCCGTCTACTGAAGGGGTGGCATAAACTGGGACTTAGAAGCATGAAAAAATAAATATATTTTAGCAGCTACTACTACTACTACTACTACTACTACTACTACCACTACTACTAAGAAGCATGAAAAAATATATTTTAGCAGCTACTACTACTACTACTACATCTACAATGACAATTATCAAGATGTTACAGAAGGTTAATAGCATTATTATGAACAGTGCATGCCAATTAAGTCACAGAAAACTCTTCTTTCTAAAACACAAATGTCAAATATCAAATAGTGCCAAGTCACTGATATCCATATGGGGAGAAAGAATCTTGATCCCTACGCACACCATACAAAAGTAAATTCCAGATGGGTTAGAGGTCTAAAGGTTAAAGTAAAACAAGCAAACTTCTAGATTATAACAAAAGAATACCATCTAGACCTACACATAGGCAACTATTTCCTTAAACAGGCCACAAAAGGTATTAGGGATAAAAAAGTGATAAACTACATTAAAATTAAGAACTTCTGTTCACCAAAGAATTCAATTTTGGGCCAGGTGAGGTGGTTCACGTCTGTAATCTCAGCACTTTGGGAGGCCGAGGCTGGTGGATCACCTGAGGTCAGGAGTTCAACACCAGCCTGGCCAACATGGTAAAACCCCGTCTCTACTAAAAATACAAAAATTAGCCAGGCGTGGTGATGTGCACTTGCAATCCCAGCTATTCGGGAGGCTGAGGCACAAGAATTGCTTGAACCCAAGAGGTGGAGGTTGCAGTGAGCCAAGATTGTGCCATTGCACTCCAGCCTGGACAACAAGAGTGAAGCACCACCTCAACAGTTAAAAAAAAAAAAAAAAAAAAAATTCAATTTTAAAAGCCTGAAAAGTCGAAGCCAAGGCAGGCAGAAGACACAGTCACATCACATACACAGAACAAAGGACACATAAGAAACTCCTAGAAATCAATAGGAAAAACAGGCAACTGAATAAAAAGAAGAAGAGGCAAAAGACACGAACAGGCACTTTGCATAAACATATGAAAAGATAATGCAACTTCATTAGGTAGGAAATACAAATTTAAACCACAAAAGGATACCACTATACCTCCACCAGCATGGCTAACATGAAACAAAACTAACCATACCAAGTATTAGAGAGGAACCGCCATACAATGCTGGTCAGAGTGCAAAATGGTAGAGCCATTTTGCAAAAGCATTTCACAGTATCTGTCCTATATACACCCTATGGCCTAGCAATTCCACTCCTAGGCATAGATCCTACAGATGTGTACATATGTTCACCAAGACATGTACAAGACTGGGAAGAGCAGCACAATCCATAATAGTTCCAGCCTGAAAATCCACAGGAGAATGGATAAAATCTGATCTATTCAAACAATGGAATACTATACAGAAATAAGAATGCACTAATTCCACATCCAACAACTGACAAACATATGATGAATGAAAGAGGCCAGAGGCAGAAAACTACGTACTGTTTAATTCCATTTATACAAGATTCAAAAGGAAGGAAGGCAACTTCTTATGTTAGTAAATCCAGAGTGGTTTCCCTTGGAGAGTGAACATCTGGGAGGTGATTCTGGGATGTTATCATGTTTCTTGATCTGATGACTGACATAGGCATGTTCACCTTGGGAAAATTACTGAGCTGATTTGGGTACTTTTCTCTCTGTAAAGTTTGTATGCTTACTTAAAAGGATTTTTTATGCCGCTACGAAGTCATTAAAAAGAAAAACTTAAGCCCACTTAGAAACCAAATATAAAATCATTGAAATCTAGAGAGAACTCAGTCAAGAGGACCATAGGGAAAAAGTCCTCCAAAGAAAAGACTAAGGACTCTCAAGCACACCCAGAAGACAGCTACTTGGACACTGAAAGGGAAGCACACCCCTTTCACGCCCTCCTGGCTCCAGGAGACAGAAGAAAAAAACTGAGGGATTCACCATCAAGGCCAGGCAAATTCTTTTGTTGCAAAAGCTAACAGAAAAGTTAAAAACCAGCTTGAATTTCAAGATTCTTTGCTTTCCAATTCCCTGCCCCCTATCAGTGAGACCTGGGGAACATGACTTACACCTTGTAACACCGCAGAAGTCAACCAAACGGGAGACTGTGGTGGAACAACTGTGTCACTGGCACAGCAAAAAAGAGGAACCTTGTTTTGTGGCTGTCTAGTGCCTCTTCTGCTACGTAGAGGGTGCTTCAGCCACCACAGGTGAGCTAAACCACGAAGGATCCCGAATAGCCACCTGCCTGCCTCGAAGGAAACTGTGCCCTCCGAGGGAAATCCAGAGAGAGGCTCACCCTTCGCCCAGGCCAGGTGTTTCTCCCCAGCGTATCAGACCAAGCTGAATGGAGGTCCCATTCTCTTCCCTGTAGCTCACTGCAGAGCCCCTCCTTGCACAGCTCCAAGGGGTGAGGACAGCATCAATTCCATCCCAGAGGAAGAGCACCCCCAAATTTGGCCAGGAGGCGGTGGGCTCCAGGGGACAAGGGATCAGCCCTGTGTGACTGCGTATGGTCCCTTGCCTCTCCACATCTGTGCTGTCTCAGGTGCAAGTTAAAGGGGCCCTCAACCAGGGGTAAAATAAGAGTATAGGAGAAAGAATAAATCCACACATCACACTTTCCACCTCTCGGCTCCCTTCTGCACACACCATCTCACTTAACCCTTATCCTGGGAGGGAGGAGTTACTGTGGCCATCTTCCAGCTGAAGAAGGATGTGAAGAGACCTACCTATCTACACATCTCAAGGTGAGCAGGGTGGCAGAGCCAGGTGGACAAAGCAACCTGTCCAGAGAGCAGGGAATCATGAGAGAAACGGCCAGCCTGACTCAGAAGCAGAGGTCATATTGCAGGAGCTGCAGTGCAGCCCTCAGGGCCTATGTGCAGGGACAGAAAGGAAAGGGGAGGGGGGAGTGTACATTTAGGGCAACTTGAATCTATGCCCCCAGGTTGAAAAAAAAAAAAAAAGAAAGGGGGCCGGGCACAGTGGCTCACGCCTGTAATCCCAACACTTTGGGAGGCCAAAGCTGGGAGACAACTTGAGGCCAGGAGTTTGAGACCAGCCTGGACAACATGACGCAACCCCATCTCTACTAAAAATACAAAAATTAGCCAGGCATGGTGGCACACATCTATAATCCCAGCTACTCAGGTGGCTGAGGCAGGAGAATGGCGTGAGCACAGGGCAGGGAAGAGGCTGCAGTGAGCTGAGATTGTGCCACTGCACCCCAGCATGGGCGACAGAGTGAGACTCTTTCAAAAAAAAAACGAAAGGAAAGGAGAAAGGAAAGGAAAGGGGCTAAAGTGGCAATATGAAGATCTGAGCACTGAGCAAATGCCAGGTGAGTTCAGGCAGCAAGGCTATTAGGCCACTGCCTCAGCCTGGCGCTACCCTCCTGAGAGGAGGGATGGGTGTCCCGGCTGGGGTCCAGTGAGGACTTCAAGCAGTGGAAAGGAGGCTTAATTTACAGGAAGGCTGTGGCCAGCATGCTGCACCTCAACCCAGCTGGCCTGGACTCCACTGGCACCACACACTTCCCTGAAACAGCTGGACCAAGTTCACCTATCACCTTGTCTTGCCAAAATCCATCCCCAGTCTTCACCTGGCTTCTCTCAGCCCCACTGTCCTCATCCCACCCCACCCCACCAAGTTTCCTTGGATTCTTCCAACTCCTGCTAAATACCTGCAGGGCGAGCCTCAGGGCACAGACTGATCTCCCAGTTCTCTGTCTCTGCCGTCTAAACTCTGTCACCAGAGGGCCTCGTCTAGCCCCAGGGCTTGATATCCTGTATCTGTTTCTAGTCCAGATGACTGCTTACGTCTCTCTTCACTTACCTGTCTAATAGTCATCTCTGGCTTAATGTGGCCAAACCCAGACTCTTGCTCTCCCCTTCAAAGCCCCCCTGCCCTGCACTTCACCATCTCAGGAACCCTGTGTATGTGCACTGCCTCATACCTGGGCTCCTGCAGCTGCCTCCTACCTCCACACACAGTCAGCCAAGGGCAGGACAGGGCATGTCAGCTTTGCTCAGGCCTCCAATGGTTCCCCTCACCCTTAGACTGAGGTCCAGCCTTGGTGGTCTGCAAGGCCCCCCTCTAACTAGCCCGGTCTCCCAGGCCCTCTCCACCCTCATCCCCTTTCCATACCTCCCACTGTTCACTCTGCTCCTACTCCTCAAACATGCCAAGCTAGTCTTGCTCAGCTTGGAATGCCCTTCCCTAGATCTTGGCATCTCACCCCTCCACCCATCTCAGAACTCCCAGGTGGTACTCTTCCCAGCCTGGGCAGCTGCACAGCCTCTCCCCCAACACACACACCACATTCCCAAGTTCCTGGGATACATAAACAGGGACATCATGTTCCTTGTTTCTAAGTATCCCCACTCCTTCCACAGAAGCCCCTTGAGGCAAGGAGGAAGTCTCGTTCATAGCTGTATCCCCAGGGCCTGTCATACAGCTGGTACTCAATAAATACTTATTAGTGGCTAGCTGCAGAGTTCCTGCAATGAGCATGGGCAGCTAAGGTTCCAGGGGGAAAAAAAGTATTCTTCCAATGAGAGAACGTCAGGGACTGATCAGAGATGTCCAGAAAAATGCACTAGAATCACCTGGGGAACTTTAAGAATGCATGAATTTATAGGCTATATACCAAGACCACAATAGGTCTGGGGTAGGGCCAGATCTCTCAAGACAACCCGACGAACAGGTGGGTCTGAGAAACTCTGATAAATCCAACACCATCACATGAACATACTGAGGGCCTCAGAAGGAAATGCTGGCTCACCACAGATGTGTGTTGGGAACCCCAAATCTCCCACCCAGAAGATTCTCCCTCTCACTGCCTCCACAACCTTGGAGTCTGAGAGCGTGGGCAGAAAAGGTAGGTCCTTAGGAAGAACGGGCACTCACACTCCACCTCGGCCGTGGCTCTGCAAATCCATTTTCTTTTTAATCTAACACTTTGCACTAACACTCCATCTTCAAAAAATTAGAGCTAGGATGAGTAAAGCCAGGGTGCAGGAGAAGGACCTCTTTGCTCCCACTGGAACGGGGGGGCCTGTTCCACCCACTGCCACCCAGTGGAGAAGGTTGGAAGACCACCCGGATGTCCCCACTTACAAGAAGGTAAGGAAGAAAGGACAGGCATCCACGTTTATAAAAGGCCTGTGTACAAGATCTTGAGCTAGACACTTCATAGACAGCATCTTTCTCTGTTCTCCTAGCTACTGATGAGTTGAGAAGCTGTATCTTGATTTTATAGACAAGACAGAGGCTCAGATTTTTCAAGGCTTGCTCTGAGTCCCATAGATGTGATTAATGGAGCAGAGGTTTAAATCAGATCTGTCTCCAAAGTCCATTCTCTCCACTCCACCACTCGGCCTCCACCTGACAGCCTGGTTACAGTTTATACGTGTGATGGGTGGAGGCTCCTTCCCCAGGGGTACTTATTCCCAAGCACCTGGGGGTGAGAGGTGTAGAGGGATAGAAGGCCAGAGCCTAAGGAACAATCTAGGGTCAGCAACAACTCAAAGCATGACTATGGGACGTTCCTTCAGCCCAGGGTTTCCTGGTCTATCAGACAGGGATGAACCAACACATCCTGCTTCAAAGTTCTGCTTCAGGAATGGAACACAATTCTGCCACAAAGGCCACGCAAATGTTATGACTGCTAACCTGCCAAAGGCTGTCAAGCAGGAGGCAGTGATCACCTTGGCTGACTTTGCAACCAGGATGCTGGGCCTCGGGATGTGGCCACGTGGGATGGGGCAACTTCTTGAGACATGATCAGGACATGGACAAGTCTGACTCCTCACCCAGCACACTAGGCTGTCACCCACTGCCTCTGTTCCTCCAGCAAGACTCGCTAGCCCCTCCCTCTGGTTCCCTCTTTTACCCCCTCCCACCTGGCCAGGGACCCTCCCAGTACCCCCAAGTCAGAGAGTACCAGTGCATGCCCTCTACCTTGGCATTGCTCCCACTCTGCACTGTGCATTTTTTTCTTCCTGTTTGCTTTTTTTTTTTTGAGTCGGAGTCTCACTCTGTCGCCCAGGCTGGAGTGCAATGGCACAATCTCTGGCTCAATACAACCTCCACTTCCCGGGTTCAAGCAATTCTTTTGTGTCAGCCTCCCGAGTAGCTGGGATTACAGGTGCCTGCCACCATGCTCGGCTAATTTTTTGTGTGTGTTTTTAGTAGAGACAGGGTTTCACCATATTGGCCAGGCTGGTCTCAAACTCCTGACCTCGTGATCTGCCCACCTTGGCCTCCCAAAGTGCTGAGATTACAGGCTTGAGCCACCGCGCCCGGCTCCTTTCTGTTTGTTTTTTAGTCCTCCCACCTCAGCCTCCCAAATAGCTGGGACTGCAGGCATGGGCCACCATGCCCAGGTAATTTTGTTTATTTTTATTTGTAGAGATGGGGTCTTGTTATGTTGCCCATGCTGGTCTTGAACTCCTGAGCTCAAGTGATCTGCCCACCTTGGCCTCCCAAAGTGCTGGGATTACAGGTGTGAGACACCACACCCGGCCCGCACTCCCATTTCGAGTGTGTAAATCACAACTATACCACTCTGAATCACCAGCACTTAACTCCACAGGGTACATACACAGATGGCCCCAAATCAGCATCTGATGGAGATACCAGCCATGAAGATGGCCAACTTCCAAGCCCTCTGCCCAGCTTTGGGCTCCCAAGGCTGATCTGAGAGTCATCTGGGTTTCCACCTGCCCCTTAGCTCTCAACAACTGGAGCTCAGGTACAGACACAGTTTCTTGTAAGTCAGGCTGAAGGGAGCAAGTCCTCCAGAGATGCACCATCCAATAAGGCAATCACGAGTCACGTGTGGCTGTTTAAATGTGAATTGACTAAAATTAAATGTCACAGTAGCCACATTTTTTTTTTTTTTTTTTTTTTTGAGACAGGATCTCACACTGTCGCCCAGGCTGGAGTGCAGTGACATGATCTCAGCTCATTGCAACCTCTGCCCCTGCCAGGCTGAAGTGATTCTCCCCTCTCAGTCTCCCAAGCAGCTGGAACTACAGGTGCACGACACCATTCCAGGTTAATTTTTTGTATTTTCTGTGGAGATGGGGATTTGTCATATTGCCTAGGCTGTTCTCAAACTCCTGGGTCATATTGCCCAGGCTGGTGTCGAACTCCTGGACTCAAGTGATCCTCCTGCCTCCACCTCCCAAAATGCTGGGATTATAGCAAGCTTGTACAACCCACAGCCCAAGTCCCAGGACTGCTTCAAATGCAGCCCAACACAAATTTGTAAACTTTCTTAAAACATCAGGAGGCATTTTTTGTGATTTTTTTTTAAGTTCATCAGTTATTCTTAGTGTTAGTGTATTTTATGTGTGGCCCAAGACCATTCTTCTTCTTCCAGTGTGGCCCAGGGAAGATAAAAGATTGGACACCCCTGGATAATAGGCATGAGCTACTATGCCTGGCCAGTAGCCACATTTCAAGGGCTTGAAAGTCACAGGTGGCCCATGGCTACAGTACTAGACAGTGCACATTAGAGAACACTATCACTGCACAAAGTTCTACTGAGCAACACTGCTGCTCTAATCTCTGGAGCCAGGTGACAACCAGGAAGTGCTGGTTGCCTGGAACCTGCAACCTGACAGCCAGATCTCAGCCCCAAGGGCTGGTCAGCCAGACAGCCAGTCTCCCTGTCTCAGGGCAGCAAGAGACAGCCCAATTCAGGGCAAATGCTCAGGAAAGCTGACAGCCAAGGGGCAAATGTTTACGCCAAGTTAATCACCTTTAGAGAGCCTCCATTTGGCTGCTGAGGAAGAGGTCAAAGGAGGACAGAGTGGCCTCACACTGCCCTACCCGACAGCACTGTAAAGAGATGCCAGAGTTTCATCCACACAGCCTTGAACTGTTCACCTACTCACCTAGCCTGGAACTTCTGGATGAGCATCAGGAAATGAGGTTCAAATACAATACAGAAAAGTGTGCCCAGGCTGGCTACCATCCCTGCTGGAAACCCTGGCTCTTATAAAACTTGGCTACTAGAGTACCCCAGTCCAGCACTTTCAGACTATAACCCTGCCCCAATCACTGCCAAGTGCTTGCTGTCAAACTCCCTGGAGCATCTCCATTCTTACCTCTATGCACCGGCATGTTCCCACCTCTAAAATGCTCCCTGGGAACACTCTCCTTTCCAGCTACCTCAATGACCTTCTCCCACTTCCCACCCTCCATGGCTCAGCTCAAGTTCCACGCTGCCTTCCCATGAAGCTTCCCCAGGCTCTGCCTGGCCTTCCCCAAAAATGAACCCAGCAGTACTGTCTTTCCACCTGTCAACGGGAACTGGCTGACCTACAAGATGCTGCTTCAGGCAGTGCTGTGTCCTCTACAGAATCCCCTTCCCACAGCGGGTCTTGCATGGGCTGGAATCCAAGAGACATCACTTCCCCTCATCCGCCTTGGACATCCCAGCTTTTCTCAGCCTCTTGCCTTGCTCCCCTCACTAATAAGTGGCATCAGGTGGGCTGACCAGGAAGACTTTGTAAAACTACAGCAGCCTGACTACAACAGAGCTTTGCACAGAATAGCATATGGAAACATTGCAACCCCTAATCTTGTCTCTCTTCATCTGCCACAATCTCAGGACCCTGATTTGGCATAATATCAGTAAATTATGAGTTTATAGTCTGGTGAGAGTTAGGAAGAAAGATAAAACTGTGAGGAAAACCAACTCCATGCCTGAAATTCCTAAGGCCTCTAGCAAAACCATGCACACAGTAAAAACTCAACGAAAGACCTGCCACTGAGTGCTAGGAAACCAGCAAGATGCCATCCTCATGGGGCAGACAGGTGCTTGCCAAGTGCAGGCAGAGGAGGTGCTCAATCCTGGAGTCTGTTGTCACATCAGAAACCTGAACTAAAAATGTGAAGCCACTTCCTCTCTGAGGGAGGAGACTCGAGGGGTTCTATGTGGCCACAGCAGGCAGTCATACTTCCTCCCCTGATTCCCTACTTAAAAGGTCCCGCAGAAAGGGCCATAGGCTGGAAAATCATCTAAAAGTTTAGACCCTTACCTGTCCTGTCCCCAGGCATTCACCTTAATAAAAAAATCACTCAAAGAACTGTAGGGATTAAATATGACACTAAAAATACATGCAACAAAATAAAAAACAGATAAATTCAACTTCATCAAATTTTAAAGTCTTTGTGCAGCAAATGAGACTATCCACCAGGTGTGGTGGTTCACACCTGTAATCTCAACACTTTGGGAGGCCAAAGCAGGAGGACTGCTTGAGGCCAGGAGTTTGAGACCAGCTTGGGAAACACAGTGAGACCCCCCATCTCTACAAAAAATTAATTTTTAAAAAAATGACACTACCAAGAGAATGAAAAGAAAATCCAGAGAATGGGAAAAAAATATCACTAATCTCATCTCTAATAACGATTTAATATCCAGAATATATGAACAATTCAATGACAACTCAATAACAAGAAAAAGAGCCCAATTAAAAATATGGGCGGCTGGGCACGGTGGCTCACGCCTGCAATCTCAGCACTTTGGGAGGCCGAGGCAGGCAGATCACGAGGTCAAGAGATCGAGACCATCCTGGCTAACACAGTGGAACTCCGTCTCCACTAAAAATACAAAATGTTAGCCAGGCGCGATGGTGGGCGCCTATAGTCCCAGCTACTCGGGAGGCTGAGGCAGGAGAATGGCTTGAACCCGGGAGGCAGGGCTGGCAGTGAGCCGAGACCGCACCACTGCAGTCCAGCCTGGGCGACAGAGTGAGAGTCCATCTCAAAAAAAAAAAAAATGGGCAAAGGGAACCTGGATACTTCTTCAAAGAAAATATATATACAAATGGCAAACAAGCATATGAAAGGATGTTCAACATCACTCACCAATGGGGAAATGCAAATCAAAACCACAACGGGATATCAACATCTCACACCCATTAGGATGGCTATAATTAAAAAAGCAAAAAAAGAAGATGCCTGGGCTTGGTGGCTCACACTTGTAATCCTAGCATTTTTGGAGGCCAAGGCAGGAGGATCACTTGAACCCAGGAGTTCAAGACAGGCCTGGGGCAACACAGTGAGACTCTTGACTCCTTTAAAAAAAAAAAGAAAGAAAATTAAAGAGAAGGAAATAGTAACTGTTGGGGAGGATGTGGAGAAACTGGAAGCCTTGCACACTGCTGCTGGAATGTAAATGGTGCAGCCACCACTGAAAACACTATGGTGTTTCCTCAAAAAGCTAAACAGAGAATTATCATATGATCCGGCTGTTTTCCCTACACATAGTTACATTCCTCTCCCTGCTATATAAACCCCCAATTTTAGTTCGTCGAAAAGACAGATTTGGGACTGATCTCCCTTCTCCTCACCTGACATCACCCGAATTTAAAAAAAAAAAAAGGCCGGGTGTGGTGGCTCACACCTGTAATCCCAGCACTTTGGAAGGCTGAGGTGGGTGGACCACCTGAGGTCAGGAGTTCGAGATCAGCCTGACCAACATGGTGAAACCCCGTCTCTACTAAAATACAAAAATTAGCTGCGCATGGTGGTATAATCCCAGCTACCGGGGAGGTTGAGGCAGGAGAATCACTTGAACCCGGGAGGTGGAAGTTGCAGTGAGCCAAGATCCTGCCATTGCACTCCAGCCTGGGCAACAAGAGCGAAACTCTGTCTCAAAAAAAAAAAATTAATCCCAGCTACTCGAGAGGCTGAGACAGCAGAATCGCTTGAACTCAGGAGGCGGAGATTGCAGTGAGCTGAGATTGCACCACTGCATTCCAGCCTGGGCAACAAGAGTAAAACTCCATCTCAAAAAAAAAAAAAAAAATTTACCATATGATCCAGTAATTCCACTTCTGGCTACATACCCAAAAGAATTCAAAGCAGTAGATACTCAAACAGGTATCTGTACTCCCATGTTTTTCTTTTTTTTTTAGATGGAGTCTCACTCTGTCGCCCAGGCTGGCATGAGTGGCGGGATCTTGGCTCACTGCAAGCTCTGCCTCCCGGGTTCACGCCATTCTCCTGCCTCAGCCTCCGGAGCAGCTGGGACTACAGGCACCCACCACCATGCCCGGCTAATTTTTTGTATTTTTAGTAGAGACAGGGTGCTACTGTGTTAGCCAGGATGGTCTCAATCTCCTGACTTCGTGTTCCGCCCACCTCAGCTTCCCAAAGTGCTGGGATTACAGGCGTGAGCCACCGCGCCCGGCCTCGTACTCCCAAGTTTATAGCAGTGTTATTCACAACAGGCAAAACGTAGAAGCAACCCAAATAAACAAAATATGGTATACACAACAGAATATTATTCAGGCTTCAAAAAGGACTGAGATTCTGACACATGCTACAACATGGATGAAGTGTGAAGACGTGGCAGCATCTAGGCTCACTGCAAGCTCCACCTCCTGGGTTCACGCCATTCTCTAGCCTCAGCCTCCCGAGTAGCTTGGACTACAGGCGCCCGCCACCACGCCCGGCTAATTTTTTTTGTATTTTTAGTAGAGACAGGGTTTCACCGTGTTAGTCAGGATGGTCTCGATGTCCGACCTCGTGATCTGCCCACCTCGGCCTCCCAAAGTGCTGGGCCCTGAGCCACCGCGCCCAGCTAAATCTTTTCTTTTCTTTTTTTTTTTTTTTTTTGAGTCGGAGTCTTGCTCTGTCGCCCAGGCTGGAGTGCAGTGACGTGATCTTGGCTCACTACAACCTCTGCCTCCCAGGTTCAAGCGATTCGCCTGCCAGAGCCTCCCGAAAAGCTGAAATCACAGGCGTGCACCACCGCCCCCTGCTAATTTTTGTATTTTTAGTAGGGGCGGGGTTTCCCCACGTTACCCAGGCTGGTCTTCAACTACTAACCTCACATGATCCGCCTGCCTCGGCCTCCCAAAGTACTGGGATTACAGGCGTGAGCCACCGCGCCCGGCCTCTTTTTGATTTTTGCACGCAACGACTCCGGCTGTGTACTCATTGCTGTCACTTGCTGCCCTGTCCAAGGAGTGCTGCCGGACTGGGGAGTCTGTCTGACTCAGAACCGAAGGCGGGGGTTAAAGACCAGCTAAGCCATCGATAAATGGAACAAATCACGCCTAACCCAACAGGTATCCGAAACTACAGGCAGCCCTAGACACCTACACGAGCAACACCCGGGAAGCAGGATTCAGATAAGATTGCGGATGGCTGACCACTACCTTACCCACCCCCGCGCATGCGCGACGACCGCACCAGCGCCAGAGGATTCTCACGCCAAGCAGCCCCAGACACCGTGGGGGACGCCGTCTTCTCGCGCATGCGTTACCGCCCGCGCATGCGCATCCTCGGCAGCAGTCTTTCCTTATTAGCCCCCCGCTCTCCTCAAGCCCGACCCGGACCCCCGAATCGCCTCAACGACGACCCTCACTCCACATTTCTCACCTTGCGGCCGGTTTTCTCCCGTAGGGCCTTCAGCCGTTCCTTTCGCCGCAACGCCTCTTCCTCTAGCCGGCCCACACCGGCCGTAGTCGCCTCCATCTTGCACGCCGACGCCCCTCCTTTTCTCCCGTCGTGCATCGCGCAGGCCTTAGGACAGCGGATAAATGTCTCGCGGCCAATCCAAGGACGAGAATGAGAGACTGGAAGGTCCTGAAAGCCAATCAATGCGGGGTTATTATGGAAGAGCCCGCCCTCCTTGCCCTGCCCCGCCCCACCCCGCCCTTATTCTTCCGGGCAACTTGCCTAGTGGGTGGGGAGCCAGCCAAAAAAAAAAAAAAGCTAAGGCTCGATTTATCCAATGCTGATCAGTGAAAGAGCAGCAAGTGGAATTCAGACCCGAGAGAAGGTGAAAAGAGTGCGTCGATCGCTCCGGTTTTGCCTAAGCACTAACCACACTAATCACTCCATGCTGGCGTCTTGGAATGCCCTAACCCATCTTTGTCCACTTGACCTGACAAGGCTCCAATGCCTTCAAGAAACCTTCCCTGGGCCGGGCGCAGTGGCTTACGCCCGTAATCCCTGCACTTTGGGAGGCCGAGGCGGGCGGACCACGAGGTCAGGAGATGGAGACCATCCTGGCCAACATGGTGAAACCCCGTCTCTACTAAAAATACAAAAAATTATCTGGGCCTGGTGGCACGCGCCTGTAGTTCCAGTGACTCGGGAGGCTGAGGCAGGAGAATGGTGTGAACCAGGGAGGCGGAGGTTGCAGTGAGCCGAGATCGCGTCACTGCACTCCAGCCTGGGCGACAAAGTGTCTCAAAACCAACAAACAAACAAAAAACAGAGCCATGAGGCACCCACCTCTTGAGGTTAAAGAAACAACATATGTGAAGCAAGTTCTGGGCCCTGGAGTTGGGGAGTGGGGGGAACCCCTCCACTGGAGCGTTTGGGAAGGCTTCCTTGGAGGAGGGAGGGGGACCCGTGGGAACGGTCTAGGTCTAAGCCTCTCTGGGATCTGGGAGGGCACCGCAGCCCCGAAGGTATTTCAGAATAGTCCTGCTGCTAACTTCCAGCTATCACACTCCACAAACAGCTAGAGCTCAAAAGTTGAGTTTTGGTCTTCCCATAAAGCGACAGAGTAGCACCTGGCATTTGATAAGCGCTACAAGGGGTCGTCATGGTGGTGGTGGTGATTATTGGTTTTGTGTGTGTGTGTTTTGTTTTGTTTTGTTTTTGAGACGGAGTCTCGCTCTGTGGCCCAGGCTGGTGTGCAGTGGTGCAATCTCGGCTCACTGCAAGCTCCGCCTTCCGGGTTCACACCATTCTCCTGCCTCAGCCTCCCAAGTAGCTGGGACTACAGGCGCCCACCACTACGCCCGGCTAATATTTTGTATTTTTAGTAGAGAAGGGATTTCACCGCGTTAGCCAGGATAGTCTCGATCACCTGACCTCGTGATCCGCCCGCCTTGGCCTCCCAAAGTGCTGGGATTACAGGCGTGAGCCACCGCGCCCGGCCAATGGTGGTCATTATTGTTGAAGGACCCTCCCCACCCCCACGCGGCCCGCCGCCCCTTCCCTGAATGGCGACAACTGCAGTCAGGCCAGTAGTGTCCTGGGGGGATTCAGACCCTGGAGAAGTCTGAAATTCCTCACCCCGACCCTCGTCCCGGAGGCTCATGCTGGCCCTTCCAATGGCACTGGTGGGGCGGGGCGGCGGGGCACCCTCCCGGGCCGCCAGGCCCATAGGCCCCTCCTCCTGCCAGGCTCTCCGCCCTTTACACGGTCCCGGGAGAGGCGGGGCGGCGGTGACTGCAGCGAAGTGCAGGAAGCCGGGCGGCGGCCGGCAGTAAGAAGGAGGAGGAGCGAGCAGACTTGGGTGGCTCAGCGCCGCGGAGGCCACAGCCGCAGACTTCCCCAGTAGTACCGCGCCGCTCCGCCCCGAAGTGACGCCCTCCGCCCATGGGCCTGGCCGAGGGCAACCGGCGGGCGGCGCGGAGGAGGCGGCGACAGGTGGCGCGCAACAGGGCTGGAGCCGGGCCGGGCCATGGCCGCCTCGGAGCGGCTCTACGAGTTGTGGCTGCTCTACTACGCGCAGGTGAGCCCGCCCCGCACCCGCACCCGCACCCGCACCCGCGGTGCCCCCAGCTTCCCGCGCCCTGCGCCTGCTGCACCTGCGCCCAGCGCCGCTGGGGCCGCGTAGCCGCGCGCGCGCGCAGGGCATGCAACGGCTCCGCACACACGTGTGTGCCCCCAGCCCGTCGGGTGCCTCTGGCACTTATGCCTTGGGGACAGAGCTCGCGGTCGTGCACTTCACAGCAACCCACCCCTACCAGCAGGACTGTGCAGCCTGAGTCTTTCTTGCTAGAGGAGAGTGGCCTGGGCCTAGGCGGCCGGACGCTTCTTCGCCTTTTTACAAATGGGGAAACTGAGGCCTGGAGAGACCTGGAGACTGGCCAGGAGGCTAGGGGGAGGGGGACTCAGTTTGTATATGGGCTGCCTCTCCCTTGGGCGCGGCCCGATTGGGTGGTCGTGGCCAACGGGTCTGGGGGTGTGGGCCAGCGTAGGGGTATGTGTGGGCCGACTTAGGGAGGTATGTGGAAGGGGAATGCTCCCACTTCAGGTCCTTCTTGAGTTGCATCCCCCCACACCCCCAGCAGACAGGCTGCGATAAGCTCCTCCCTGACTTGAAACGACCCACCCCACCCCCATTCTGAGGGGTGGACCCAGGACCTCTCTAGGAGCAGAAGAAAGGGTTTTGCTCTGGATGCCCAGGGTGAGGGTGGGGCCTTGATTCCCTGAAGGATGTCTGAAAAGGTTGGAGGGAGGCCCTTTCGTCCTGAGCTCCCCACCCAACTCAGAGACTACTTCAGGTGGCCTCAGAAGGTGAGGGGAGTGACTCTGACCTGGGTGTCCCATCAGCTGAGAACCTGGTGTCACTCACACCGTCTCACACACATAGTCCCCCATTTTCCTCTGCACCCACAGCAGGGAGGGATCCCAGGGTAACACTCCCCTCCCCTTCACCCAGCACCTCCCTCCCTGCACCTGCCTGGCATCATGCTCCTGGCTCAGGTGTGCCCTGGGCACAATGGACCATTGTGTGCCCTGAACAGTTTGTCAGTGGGGGGAATTCATGCTCAGACGCGCTGGCCCTCCATGAGGAGGCTGGCCTGCTGTGTTCCACCAACCTGGAGTCCAGGCCAGAAGGACCACAGCCTCTTCAGTCCGCTCAGGTTGTGAGAGGTCCATGCCCTCGGCAGGAGGCCAGGCATGGAGTAGAGTCCCTCTTAGGTATAACTCAGATCAAACTCGACTTCTGAGCCTCTGCTTCCTGCCTGTAAAATTGACACAGCCCTGGCCGGGTGCACTGGCTCACACCTGTAATCCCAGCACTTTGGGAGGCCGAGGTGGGCGGATCACAAGGTCAGGAGATGGAGACCATGCTGGCCAACATGGTGAAACCCCGTCTCTACTAAAAGACAAAAATTAGCTGGGCGTGGTGGTGTGTGCCTGTAGAATCTCTTGAACCAGGGGGGCGGAGGTTGCAGTGAGCTGAGATCGCGCCACTGCACTCCAGCCTGGTGACAGAGTCTGTCTCAAAAAAAAAAAGATGACACAGCCCTGACCTCAGGGGCTTCCTAGACTCTGTGGAGAGGTAGCCATTATAGCTGGTCCAGGCCAGAGAAGGCTCCTGTTTCCCTGGCCCCATCGGGTCCCCTCGCCCCAGCTTCTCTGCCTCCATCCCCAGTGGTTGTGGAGGAGCAGAGGATTTGAAGAGAAGCCTACCCCTAGTCCTCCCTCTGACTGCCCCATAGCTACGGGCAGGTTCTAGGTGCATGGGCAGGTAAAGGGGACTTCAACCAGGTGATGAGTGCGAGAGATGTTAATGATAAGTCTTCAGGCCGGGTGGCAGGCTGCTCGGAGTGTCTTGGTATCTCCCAGGACAGTAACTCCAGCATGGTTGCCTCCTGATGCCCCATCTAGCTGAGCTCTGTACATGGCCAGCCCCCATCCCCTCAGGAGGTGGTTATGGCTCATATCTGTGCTGAGCCTCCCCCTCCAGGAACTCCTCACCTCACAGGGCAGGTATGGAACATAGGCTGGCAGGTTGTAGCTTTGGAAGCCTGAGCAGGCAGAGGGCAGTCTGGGGCCAGGCAAACAAATCCAGGATGTGACAGCAAACTCAGGAGCCAGGTGGGGCCAGGCTGCCTGGGAAGAGGAAGCTAGGGCCAACCTCCCAGCTCGCCTTCCTGCCCGCCTGCTCCTGCTCCTGGAACCCCCAATCCAGGGAGGAGTAGTGCTATGCAACTTTGAGTCCTGTTAGGGACCTACTGTGCGTGTGCTTGGGGAGGGGGAGTGCAAGGTAAGGGGCGGAGCTGAAAGTGGGTGTTTAGAGACCCTTTAGTTGGCTAGCCACCCAGCCAGCAACACCTGCACCCCTCCCTTCAGCGGTGAGAGCTGACATCAGCTGGCAAACCTGTTTCCCCAGTTGTGGGTCTGGGTGGGGATGGAGAGGGGGGAATAGCTCCTTCCTGCCCTTCCTCTTCCTTAAAGACCCCAGGTTTAGACCCACCCACCCCCTCTCCCTGTGGGCCCAGCTCAACTGGGGGCCTCATAGTGAGGGAGGGGGCTGTGGGTGGCCGCTGAGGGAAGAGGGAAGAGTCAGAGCACCCCAGGACCTCACTCAGTTGGAGCTCCTTAGGGCCCTGGTGGGGAAACCAAGGCAGGGTCCTACCACGATTGTCAGACCTCACATGTAGTAGGTGCTCCTTGGGTATTAGCTGAAGGGTGGGTCCCATAGCAGTGACCAGTCAGGAAGTCATCCCAGAGGAGGCTGAGTTTGGGCTTTGAGGGCTGAGAGGAAGGAACAGCAGGAGCAGTGAGACAAGAAGCAAATTGTCAGGAGTTGAGGTAGGGCAGAGCTAGTCAAGCAGGCCTGGTGGACAGTGGGGGCTCATCCAGAGGACTCCAAGCCCACCAGAGCTCCCCCAGGGAAGGCATAGGAAGGACAGGGGAGTCTTGGGGGACTGGGGACAGCACCTGACAGGCTGGCAGTTGGGCAGCCCATAAAAGTTAATGCCACATAGCATGCAGATGAGTGGCCCCTGTTCAGGCAGGAGCAGCAGTGATGTTCAGCAACCCCCCCAGTGAATGGGGTCACAGAGTGGGGGGGCACTGAATGTGGAAGGGCACTCAGGGTCACAAAGGTCAGGGCAGAACAAACCCTCAGGTGACAGGAGGGAGCAGAAGCTGACCTGTCCAGCTATGCCACTGAGGCCTCAGAGGGGTCCAGGGAGGTTAGGTCAGGCTGGAGGCAACCTCGTCCTGCCCACACTTCCCCCAGTTCCCTCTCCCTAACTGATGATCTCTACTGCCTCTTAGAAGCCTGGTCAGGCCCTCCACTCCCCCTGGTACTTTATCTGGTCATATTCTTTTTTGGGCCTCAGTTTACCTTCCTGAAATGGGTAAAGGGAAGGTGGAATCACTTCCTTGTGCTTGGTCCCCTGCCTCTATTACCAAGGCGCCTGAAGGAGGAGGGTCTGTAGTGACAGGGAGATGAGCACACAGCCCAGGCTTGGGTGGGCACTGGTCAGTCCTGGGGTTGTTATGACAACTGGGGAGCTGATGGGGAAGTGTGGAGTCCCCGGAGAAACAGGGTCAGTTACTATGGGTCTATGGTGACCCTGGAAGGAGATTCCCATTTTCCATAGTGATAGTAAAAGGGGTTGGTCGGCTCTTTAGCCACTTGCTTGAGCCTGTTTCCACTCTGTGGAGTATGCTTTCATTTCAATAAATCTATGCTTTCCTTGCTTTAAAAAAAAAAAAAAAAAATAGTACAAGGGGATGGTCAGGCCCTGGGGCAGGGTGGGTGTCATGGAGATCAGAAGGTCCACCCTTTCAGCTCCCCCTCTCCAGGTAAGGAGGAGAGACTGGCCCAGCCACCCAGGCACTCAAACCACTATCCTCAGTTGTCCCTGCCCCAGCAAAGTCCCATCTTCCTGCTTCATCCCATGGCCTAACATCCTCCAAGCCTGACCTCCAGTCCTGGTGATGTAGCCAGAAGTCACATTTAGCTTGACATTGTCCTCCCCATCCTGATACTGAATTGGAGGACCCCCTGGGCCTGAGATAGGCTATTCCACACAGACCCCACCCTGTCCCACTTCTGCTTGTCTGTCCCTGAAGATGGAGTGCTCACTACCCCCCAGGCAGCTCTGACTGAGAGGAGTCACCCACTCTTGAGCTGTGCTCTTCTCTCCCTTCCTGCTCCTAGCTCTTCCCTGGGGTCTATTAATGCCTCTTACTGTCACTCACAGTGGGGGCTGGGGGTTGTTGCCTAGAATTCAGGGAGCTCGGGCAGGCCAGAGCCTCTGGATCTGGAGCTCCACTCACCTTACCCTGACCTCGAGTTGGGTAGGTGTGGCTGGAGAACTTTTACCCATGAAGCAAAGGGATGGTTTTAAAGGGGTGAATGTTAGGTAACAAGCCACTGAGAGTTAGAATGGGAACTGGACTCCGGAACGCATACGCTCACCACTGATTTGGTTGGTGAGAGGCACCAGACAGGAATGGGTCTTACAAAGGGTGCTGATGCCCCTGATGGGGGCATTCCAGCAGAGCAAACAAGAGCAAAGCACAGGCAGACCCGTGGGGGTAGAGACAGCGAGTCACGCCCTTGGGCCCGGGCATCCTCCGGGTTTGGGGTGTGGAGGCTGGAGGTGAGGTGGGCACCACCCACACAGGGCCTCAGATGTGAGCTTGTGATAGGGCATGTGACTGGCTGATCAGGCTGTGATGGTGACAGACGTCTACTCGAGGCCCACTGTGCGCTGGACTTTGAGTATGTCAGGCAGGGTCTGGGAGCAGCATGGTGTCAGGCAGCTCAGTGATCCCTGTCACCTTGGCAAGCAAGGTGTACTCCCTGTGCTCCCCACCAGTGTCACAACCACCAGCCCTCGGCCCTCCGGGTTACTTCCGAATTCCAGAGGAGCCTCAGTTCCATGCGCAGTCAGGGTCTGTTTGAGCCTAAGCAGCCCTCAGGAGCCCCTCACCCCCAGCACTCTCAAGTGCCCTCACAGCTAGTTGGGCATAAGTTGGGGTCTCTGTGGAGGTGACCATGAGACCCCCTCTTCCCAGGGACACCGACCTTCCCCATTCCCACAACCTTCTCCCCTGCTGCAGGACCTGGGCACCACTTACCTATGGGCCCTGGAGAGGGCTTGGCAGGTGTAGCTGCTCCCAGCCTGCCCTCAGTGGGGGACAGGGTTGGGGCTCTAACCCAGTTAGGTTGGGGCGAGGGGCTGGACTGTCCCTGACCCATGTTCCTCCTCAGAGCTGGCACAACTGACCAAGGCAGAGGCTCTGAGAGGGGCATGGGAAGCCTGAGCATCACGGCCACCCCTCCCAGGCCCTGGACCGTCACATGCAGCACTGCTACTATGCTCTCATCCCCTGCCATTCTCTGCCTTCTGACCCTGGCTCCCTGAGGGACTCCCATACCCCGACACATCGCAGTCTCAAGCCATGGGGCCTAGGCCAGAGTTGGCCTGAGGCCTTCCAGGGAGAAAAGGTAAGACCCAGGGAGGCAGGACAGGCAGCCACCCCACCCCTGCTTAATACTGTGCTTTGGAGACCTCCTCATCCCCTTTCAGAGCCCCTGAAGGCTGTCTTGATTGCCCCAGCCCTGAACCCGGCTCAGCCCAATCTGCTGAAAGTTTACAGGACTGGACAGGCCAAGGCGGTGGTTCTAGGGACAGAAAGCAGGAGTATGTGGAGATGGAGGGACCCACCCCTGTCCTGGGAAGGCTGATCAAGGTGATGGCCATCAGGAGGGTGGGAGGTTCCTGCTCAAGTACTACAAGCCCAAGTCACACAAGGCAGTAGGGCATAGGGTGGGCAGAGGCCTGGACAAGAGGATGCGAACCACAGATGGGGAGAGGTGGAAGCCGGAGAAGCAGGTCCTGGTTGGACCAGCAGCCTGGAATGCCACGCTCAGCAGTCGAGCCTTTATGGGGAGGGGTTAGATATGGTCAAATGTGGACTTTCTGGTGCTCAGTAGAGCTGCAGCTGGCAGGAAGACTCCCCTCCCATTTTGAGTGACCGGCTTGACTGAGGGGCAGAAGAGGGGAAGACAGCATTGAGACATTTTTGAAGGCAGCCAGTGGTCTATGTGGGGCCACTGAGGCAAGGATCGGGGTCACATGGTCTGCATGGGCTGGCTTGCTAGCAATCATGAGTGGTCCTGGCCTAGAACTAAGGTCTGGCTTTCAGCATCCTCAAAGGTACACTGAAGACAAAGTAGTAGATAAGGCATCCCCTGTGGGGCCTCCTGTTTCCCCATCTGTAATGGGAGAAGTTCAGAAGAAATGGTCCAGGACCCCTGGCCGCCTCTGCTGTCTCGGGATCTGGGTATTTTGGGCTCCTTGCTGATTGTTCGGGAGGAGGCTGCCAGCAGGAGAGGGTGGAGAGGTCAATAAATGTAACTGACAGGCAAAATGTCATGGTTGTGTGGGTCTGCTCCATGGTGGCCCTGGCACCTCTCTGAGTTGTCTTCAGATCTGCACTAAAAGGTACCAGGGAGTTCCCCAGTTACAGGGTGGATGGCTGCTCTGCCTAGGTTTTTTGGGGATCTGGCTCAGGTCTGCTGCGGTCAGGCCTCTTGCCCTGGGGCCATTCAGGCCTTGCCCTGTAGTCTGGGTCCATAGACTGCAAAAATTAGCCATCCATCCAAAGATAGTTCT
The DNA here is from genome assembly GCF_002776525.5 of Piliocolobus tephrosceles. NCBI lineage: Eukaryota > Metazoa > Chordata > Mammalia > Primates > Cercopithecidae > Piliocolobus > Piliocolobus tephrosceles. Next base: position 89,674,476 of record NC_045435.1, on the reverse strand, counting down.
GGAGGTCCTTGGGTATGAGGTCCATGGCCCCTGGGGAGCAGCCTCAGGCCTGCTGAGTACTGACCATGATGTGTCCCTTGCCTCTTCATCCTTTTCCACTCTAGCTCCCCCTGTCCACCTCTCTAACTCTAGGACTCAGCTGGTTGGGAGCTCCAGATGGGGCCAGCCTGGAGGAATTCCTGTATAAGCCACCACCCACCCCTATCCCCTGGGAGGGGCTTAGAGGTTAGAGGAGATGCGGGCTAGGCTAGGATTTATCAGCTGTGTTCCTGAGCAAAGAGAACTGCAGGGTCCAGATGAGGTGGCCAGGACATGGCGGTGGGGGCGGGACAAAGGTATGGCTGAGTCTTCTACATCGACCCCTATGGCCTAAGGCCTTGAGCACAGGTCAGGGAGCTGTGGGTGCCTTGAGTGAAGGGTACTGAAGCAGCAGGATCAGAACCCTCACCTGGATAAGAGCTCTTCCAGGCGCCGACCTCATGCTTGTAAAACTAGTCTCTGGCCCACAAGCCCCACCCAGGATAGGTGACTCCACCCCTCTGTAACAGGCCCCACCCTCAGCGCAGGCCAGGTCGCTTGCAGCCTCTCTCACTGGGGCCTAGGGTGCCCCGGCCCCCCCACATCCCTGCGGTCTGCCGGGAGGAAGCGGTCCCCCTCCCCCACCGTGACTTTGCGTTTCCTGCCCCAGCCCCGGGGCGGGAGGAGACGTTTCCCGTTCACACCAAAGTTTTCCTGGCAGCGCCTAGACCTGGGCTTAGCCACTGCCCCTCTTGCCCATGGAACCAGCTCTGGGGCCTGGGGTCCAGGTAACCAGCGAGGGTGGGTGGAGGTTTCCGGGGCAAGGCAGTGCTGTGCATGAGGATGTGCGCATGTCTGGGTCTGCCTGTCTAATGGTACACATGTGTCCCGGGATCCACAGTTAAAGAAGGTTACTGAAGGTAACCCCTTCTGCTGGGCTGGGTGACGATGGCAGATGAGGATCCAGCCCAAGGCTCTTGGTAGGGGGTGGCTGCTGTGTGGGACACCTTCTCCAGCCCTAGCACCACTGTGGGCCACAGCCACACCCCACTTACGCCCCTCCCCTGGCTGTGTCAGACCTGCCTAGTACTGCAGGCATTAGGGAGGTGGGAGCAGAAACTAGGAGGCTGAGAGAAGCAGTGGGTTGCCTAGAAGAGTGGTCAGTATGTACCTAACTCTCTGATGCTGACCTTCCAATGTCCTGCCCTCCCTCCCCCATCCCTTACTCCCCTCCTCCACACCCACCACTCTGCCTTTAATCCCTTGTCCATGCCCTGTGTCCACCACCATTCGTTCTTCACCTCTGTCTACATCCCCTTGTCCCTGCCCTGTTTATTGCACCCCTTCTGTCCCCCACCACTGATCCCCTGCTCTGCCTACAGAAGGACCTGGGTTACCTGCAGCAGTGGCTGAAGGCCTTCGTAGGTGCCTTCAAGAAGAGCATCTCACTGTCCTCTCTGGAGCCACGAAGGTGAGGCTGGATCTACACAGAGGGCAGGGACAGAGCAGGGAGATTGAGGGGTCCTCAGCACCCATGTCTCCCCTTTCCTTGCAGGCCAGAGGAGGCAGGTGCAGAGGTCCCGCTGCTACCACTGGATGTGCTGCATGTGCTGGCCGAGCAGCTGCACCAGGCCGACCTGGAGCAAGCCCTCCTGCTGCTCAAGCTCTTCATCATTCTGTGCAGGTGTCCCTGTTATCCACTCTACGAGCAGGGGCCTAGAACTGTGGGCCAGAGGGAGCGGGGGCGGGGAGGGGCATGGTATATTATTGTGACCTCTCTCCTCATTGACTCCCCCAGAAACCTGGAGAACATAGAGGCAGGCCGGGGCCAGGTGCTAGTGCCCCGAGTGCTGGCACTGTTGACCAAGTTGGTGGCGGAGGTGAAGTGGCCTCTACCTTGGGGGGCAGAGGGTACATGCAGGGAGGCAGGCGGTAGCCATGGCAGGGTTAAACCTCTCTCCCCACACCTACAGCTGAAAGGATGCCCACCACCCCAGGACCAAGGGGCACAGTTGGAGAATGTGGCCCTACATGCTCTGCTTCTCTGCGAGGGCCTCTTTGACCCTTACCAGACCTGGCGGCGCCAGCGCAGTGGGTGAGACCCAGCCCAAAGGCAGGGAACCCAGAGGAGGGTGGGGAGAGGATGGCCATGCTGGGCCCAAGGAGGGGTGAGAGCGGGGAGTGATGAGAGCCAGGCTGATGTACTTGGCCTCATTGCCCCCAGGGAAGTCATCAGCTCCAAGGAGAAGAGCAAATACAAGTTCCCTCCTGCTGCTTTGCCCCAGGAATTCAGTGCCTTCTTCCAAGGTCAGGCCCCGCCCCTACCCCCACTTGGCCCCACCCCCAAACCTAGGTCCCTTCCTGTAGTTCCTTGATCCTGCCATACACAGGAACCACTTGGTGGTGGCTGCATGCAGGTCTGGGAGAACCAAAGACTAGGCAGGAGTTTAGGGACAGACAGAAGAGAAAGGACATCTTGGGCTGCAGTGAGGGCATCCCATCAGGTGGAGGGGTGGGGTCAACCTGCCTACCCAGATTTCTCATCCTCTTTCCCTCCCATCTCCTGGATCCTTCTAGCCACTTGTACCCTACTCTGATCTTAAAACTCTCTGGTCCAATCCCTTTGTCCCCATAGCCTCCACCCACTCTCCACCCATCCTGGAGACACAGTAGGTATCTCCACCTCCTGCTCCCTGGCTGCTGGAGGATCTGATGCCCAGGACAGCTGCGGCCACCTGTTCACAGGTGGTCCTGTGAACCTGTTCTCCCTAGTGACCCTTCTCCCCTGGGTCCCCTCTCTCCTCTCATTGGAGGGAGACTGGCCAGGCCTTTAGATAGGCTCAGGGTGGGATATGGCCTGGACAGAGGTGGGCAGGGTTGTGAGAAGGTGGTGACCTATTGGGATATTAAGTGTCTCAGTGATGCCCCCATGGAGCTGTGGGCCTGGATCTAGAGTTGGGGCAGCAGCTCCAGGAGAGGAGGCACCCCTAGGGAGCTCCCCACCTTTATTTTCCCATAGCCTGGGTGCTATTATTAAAACAAACCGGATTTTATTCCTCCTCCCATCGTATCCCTTGATGTCAACCTGACACCCTCAAGATGAAATCCTACTCCTCCTACAGCCTTTCTCTCCACTTGTCCTGCTGCCCAGCCTCGCTTCTCTCCTCTCATTCCCAGACTGCTACCACAGACCCCACCTCAGGGTCTTAGCCCATGCTATGCCCTCTCCCCTCCTACTGCATTCTCAGGTCTCCCCTCAAAAGCCCCATCCCCAAGGAGGCCTCCCACCCATGCAACCAGAATCAAGCCCCAGCCCTACTCTTCTTCCTCCCTCAGGCATGTGACCCAGGGCTAGTCCCTTCTGCCCTCTGAGTTTCAGTCCCTGGCCTGGCATCCTGTCCAGCTTTGCTGGCGGAGGGCCAGGTGGGCCTCCTACGTATTAGGCTGTGAAAGCCCCTAGAAGTCCCAAGCAAAGGCACGGGCGTGGGGGAGGTGGCATCAGTACAGGAGATACAGCAGAGTCCCCAGAGCACAGCATGGGAAGCACCAACCGTCACAGGGGCAGAGGGAGCAAGAGATTTGCATCTGAGAAACTAAGCCCTGGTCATCATGGGGAAGAGGAAGGATGTGCTCATGCTGGGGCCCTCACTTTGGCGCTTGAGGATCTAGGAAGCTGGCTAGACTCTCAGGGCTGGGCTATGTCCCCCTTAAGTCCGCCAAAGAAGGGTTGTATCCCTTTCAGACCCTCTACTATACAGCCATAACTCCTTAGATGCCCCCCAGGGCAAAGCCCAGTCTTATCACTCAGACTGGGTCTTTTACTTGGCCCAGTTCCTTCTCCCCTCCACCCCAGGCACCCACCTCTTGTGCAGCCCCCTGGGTCCATAGCCCTGCAACCTTAGTGACATTACCCTGCCCACAACCCCCTACCCAGAGAGCCTACAGAATGCAGACCACTTGCCTCCCATACTGCTGTTGCGTCTCATCCACCTCTTCTGCGCCGTTCTCGCTGGAGGAAAGGTAGGCTGGGAGGTGAGCCTGTGGACTAGAGAGCAGCTCTTTCAGCATCTATCTGCTGGGTGAGCCCCTTGCCCACTGCCCATCTCTGTCCACACCTGCAGGAGAACGGGCAGATGGCTGTAAGTGATGGCTCTGTGAAAGGCCTGCTGAGTGTGGTACAGGACTGGAGCCATGGGCCAGCCCCAGACCCCCGCCTAGTACCGCTGGCTCTAGAGGCACTGGTGGGTGCAGTCCATGTCTTGCATGCCAGCCGCACACCTCCTCGTGGCCCAGAGCTTCGTGCCCTGCTTGAGAGCTACTTCCATGTCCTTAATGCCGACTGCCCAGCTGGTCTGAGCTCAGGCCCCGAAGAGGCCCTTGTCACCCTCCGGGTCAGCATGCTCGGTGGGTATGGGCTCCCAGGCTCTTGGGGAAGGGGCATCATGAGGGAAAAGCCTAAGTGATGATGGAAGGGCTGGATGGGCAGCATACAAAGGAAGGCTTAAGGCTGCCTAGAGGGGTCTGAGCAGGGCTTGACCCTTGACACTTCCACAGATGCCATCCCTATGATGCTGGCATGTGAAGACCGGCCAGTGCTGCAAGCCACCTTCCTCAGCAACAATTGCTTTGAACACCTCACTCGGCTCATTCAGAACAGCAAGGTGGGTAGGGCCCAGCCTGGGGGTGAGGATCTGGAAGCCAGAGGCTAGGGGAGACATGCATAGGTGCCAGGCTGCTGCTGAGCAAACATGGGCTGGACAGAGTCAGTTGTTTGCAGCTGGTGGGATGGCCTGCAGTTCAGTGGGAGGGTGTGGGGCATGGACAAGGGCCCGTCCCTTGGGGCCTCCATAGGACTGGGCTTGAGGCTCAGGACAGCTCTGTGCCCCACGGAAGCGGGGCTTGTTATGGAAGGAAGGGAGCTGCTCTGGCGCCTTGTTTCCCTTTCCCTGGCCCCGAATACAGGGGCTAGAGGAGCACACCACTGCTTTCAGATGCAGTGTCTGCTCCCACCCACTCATCCCCCCCATTGCCCATCTGAGCAGGGCACAGGGAGCTCAGCACCCTACTCTTCCCTAGTGCCAGGCAGGGCACCTGGCAGCTGCTCCTGGTCCTGCTCTAACCCTGCCCTCTCCCATCTTCCTCCTCTCTCTTCTTTGCCTCCTCCACCCTGTGCCTCCCCCTTGCCCACAGCTGTACCTGCAGGCCCGGGCGCCCCCTGAGGGGGACAGTGACCTGGCTACCCGGTTACTGACTGAGCCCAATGTCCAAAAGGTACCATCCTGGGGCTGACCAGCTCAGACACCCCCAGGACTTCCTCTTTGAGCTTTTCCTGCACTATAGCTGGGGGAATGAGCGGATGTGTGTAAGGCCTGGTGTGGTCTAGCAATGGGTGTGGGTCCTCCATGCTGTCTTGCCTGCCTTCCAAGTCCCCATCCCAGGGAACAGGACAGAAGGTGGTCTATCCTATCCCCTGCCTGGTGTTTGATCGGGTGTTGGGGTCTGGCTGTGCCAAGCGGGATAGAACCTTCGAAACTCAACTACCTACCTCATTTCTCAGAAGGGGAGACAGAAGCCCAGACACTCAAGGATTTGGCTGTAGTCACAGAGAAGGGGGTCTCCCTCATGGTGCCATTTCTTTCTGTAGATTCTTGCACCCACCCTCAGCAGGTCACTGGGTGCCCCCAGCCAGCCCCTGATGACACGCTCCCTGACTCACCTTGCATGTGGGCTGTAGGCAGCTGCTAGGTGTCAGCTGGCAGCTTCACAGCGGGCACCCTTTCTGGGGGCTCAACCTGTGGGCCCCAACCTCCATAGCCCCTACCCTGGCTCTGTCTTCATGAGGTAACCTTATGTGTTCACTGCACACGGTCATTTTCTGAGAGCTTGCACGTCTATTCATCTGCAAAGCAGGCAGGGCAAAGTGACTTCCCTCTGTTTTTACAGATGAGGACACTGAGGCCTGGAGGGGGAAGACTGATGCCTGAGGTCACTTGGGGAGTCAGGCAAAGTTGGGACCAAAGGCCCTATGGAGCCAAATATGACCTAGTCCCTGCTGAGAAACTCTCCAAGCCCTCCCAACCCCTGACCCCCTCAGGGTGGGGCAGAAGAGGGAGCAGCATGCCTCTGGCTGTCAGGTTCAGCCAGGCTGAGCCTCAGTGTCCCCACCTGGATCTAGGGGGAAAGGGCAAGGTGGGACTTAAAGGTCTCGAAGGTTCTTTTGGTTCTAACACCCTGTGATTGATTGTCCCTGAATCTCTGACCCCTGTCAATCACTGTGGGTGATGGGGCACTTGCTGGCCTGTCTGTACTCGTGTGTCTAGCTTTAGGGAGACAGGTTGCGGATGGGGCCCTAACTCCACCACAGAAAGGGGGACTGGAGGGTGCAGTGAGAGTGTCCACCATTAATCTGTCCCAGTGAGGCCCTTCCCAGCCTTTGTTAGACTGGGTCTTGCTGAGCTGCTCAGAGAGGGCCCTAGGTCATGATAGGGTCACAGCAGTTGGGGCAAGGAGTAGAAGGCCTGGTGCTCCGACAGAGTTGCTGATCTAGCACATGCCACATGCCTTGGGGTGCTTGGCTCTGCACCTTTTTTACTGCAGGGGGCTGCCAGCTGTGACACCCTGGCCCCTGCCTCTCCTGACGGCCCCTCCCAACCCCAAGGTCCTGGACCAAGACACGGACGCCATTGCAGTCCATGTAGTCAGAGTGCTGACCTGCATCATGAGTGACTCCCCCTCAGCCAAGGTGAGGCTGCTGCACTGCAGCTTTAGTCGGGGTGCGGGGTGGAGTTCAACTGACCATATCCCCAGAACAGGCCTGGCCGGTGGCTATAAGCATCCTGTTCCCTGGAGCAAAGCGAGCTGGGAGGTGACTGCCCTGCCCTAAAGCACACTGGGCAGGTGTGGTCGCCAGTCTGTCCTGGGAGCTGCATCTCCTCTATCAGGGCTGGATGGGGAATGGACACTTGTAGGCCCACCTCCATCTAGAGCCTTCTGAGATGGACTCATGTCCCCCCCATCCCTCTGCAGCTCACTGCCCACCAGTACTGTCACCCAGAGGCGGAGCCACGCAAGGGAACCGCAAAACGTGATGCCCCTCCAGGGTTTCCATGGGGCCTGAGTTTGCCCTGGGGCGCATGTATATGTTCACTTCTTCCCCATACTACCTTACACAGGAGGTGTTTAAGGAGCGCATCGGCTACCCTCACCTGCAGGAGGTTCTGCAGAGCCATGGTCCCCCCACCCATCGGCTGTTGCAAGAGCTGCTCGACATGGTGAGGGAAGGGGCTTGGGACCAGGGTCCTAAAGGCAACCAGAACTGAGTCAGGGTTACCACAGATGGTGAGCTTTCCACCCTGGGGGACCATGTTGACTGCGGCCAGTACATAGTGTGACCTGTAGCCTGGCCATGTCTGTCAGTGTCACTGGAATGAGGATTCCGGCCCTATAGGGACCCCGGAAGCAACTGCATGTTAGCAAGCCCCAGGATTATCTTAGGAACATGCAGTTAGGGGTTAGGCCAACCCAGGCTGAAAACTAAGGTTGAGAGATTCACAGTACTGAAGGATTCTTAGTAGTAGTGATCGTCATCTGTGCCCCTCTGACTTTCCTGAGCCTCACACACAACCTGTGGGCAGGATGGGGTAGATCATGTTGCTGACTGCTGCTGTAGGCAAGTAAATGGAGCCAAAAAGTCCAACTGTTGACAGGGTGCCACAACTGACCAGAGACTGTTATTCTGTCCACCCACAGGCTGTGGAGGGTGACCACAGCATGTGCCCACCTCCACCAATCCGTAACGAGCAGCCGATACTGGTGCTGGTGCAGTGGCTGCCGTCATTGCCCACCGCTGAGCTGCGGCTCTTCCTAGCACAACGCCTCAGGTGGCTCTGTGACAGCTGCCCTGCCAGCCGTGCCACCTGTGTGCAGGCAGGCCTGGTGGGCTGCCTGTTGGAGACACTCAGCACAGGGCTAGCCCTGGAGGCCCGCTGCCAAGAGCAACTGCTGGCACTGCTACAAGCACTGGGCCGTGTATCCATAAGGCCCGTGGAGCTGCGTCACCTGCTGCGCCCTCCGCCAGGATTGGACTCGGGACCAGGTGGAGCTGAGGCTGGAAAGGCCCGACACGCAGGTGCTGTCATCCGCTCATTATCAGGCATGGCCAGGCACCAGGGCCCTGCACGCGCTCTACGCTACTTTGACCTCACGCCCAGCATGGCGGGCATCATGGTACCCCCTGTGCAGCGATGGCCAGGGCCTGGCTTCACCTTTCACGCCTGGCTCTGTCTGCACCCCATGGATATAGCACCTACCCCTGCCCCCGCCCGACCACTCCAGCGAAAGCAGCTGTACAGGTGAGTGACTGCCAGGGCCCAGGGACCTACTGCCAGGGTGAGCAGGAACAAGCAGACATAACTGGCTCGCCTGCCCCCAGCTTCTTCACCAGCAGCGGCTCAGGGTTTGAGGCCTTCTTCACGGCGGCCGGGACCCTGGTGGTGGCTGTGTGCACACGGAAGGAGTACTTGACCATGAGTTTGCCCGAAGTGTCCTTTGCCGACTCTGCCTGGGTGAGGCCCCATTCTTCTCATGTGGCCCAGTAGAGAGGGGTCCTGAGTCCCAAGTATGGCCTAACATGAGGCTTCTGTTCTAGCACTGCGTGGCTATCGTCCATGTGCCTGGGCGCCGGCCCTTCAGCCAGAACCTGGTCCATGTCTACAAAGACGGCCATCTGGTCAAGACAGCACCCCTTCGCTGCCCCTCCCTCAGTGAGGTGTGCCAAGCAAGGTTTGGGGAGGCCTTGGATAGATGGGGGGACTTGGAACACAGTGGGCAGGGTGTGGCCTGGAGCCCTTGTGTCTCGTGCTGCCCCACAGGCCTTGGACTTTAGCCACTAGGGTCCATGCAGCCATGGGGGTCACTGTGAGGAACTGCATGCAGGCGGAGCCCCAGGTTCTGCTGTGACCTGACCGCTCCCCCAACCCTGGTCCTACAGCCTTTCTCCTCCTGCTGTATCGGCTCCGCTGGGCACCGCACAACGACCACCACCACGGGGCTGCCCATGCCACCAGTCCCCGCCACCCTGGCCTACACTCACCCCGCCCTCACCCGCTCCCAGTCAGTCCCAGCCTCCACGGGGCTTGGCTGGGGGTCCGGGCTGGTGGCCCCCCTGCAGGAGGGCAGCATCGACTCTACCCTCGCAGGCACCCAGGACACTCGGTGGGGCAGTCCCACGTCCCTGGAGGGTGAGCTGGGGACTGTGGCCATCTTTCACGAAGCCCTGCAGGCGACGGCTCTGTGGACCCTGTGCACCCTGGGTATGCAGCATCCTTCATCTCTCCCCAGCCCCAGGCCAGAAGCTAGGGGTCCAGGGGTGAGAAGGCATCTCTGGGGGTCTCTCCTCTGGTCAGGCAGGCTCTGGACGGGGTTTGGCCAGAGGTCTAGCAAGGTCTGAAGCTCCCTGCCCACCTCCCAGGGCCCAATGAGATGGCACCCTTCAAGCCTGAGGGGGAGCTGCATGAGCTCAGCACCAGGCTGCTCCTCCATTACTCACCTCAGGTATCTGGGGGCCCCAGGGGAGTGGTTGGCTTGATTGTGCTACTTCCCGGCTCCCACACTCTGCCTGCCGCCCCCTCCTCCCTCTGACCCTGGCTGCCTGCCCATTCCCCTATCCCTAGGCTTGTAAGAACAACATCTGCCTGGACCTGTCCCCCAGTCACGGGCTCGATGGGCGCCTGACGGGCCATAGAGTGGAGACCTGGGATGTGAAGGTCTGTGAGCACATGTGGGTGGTGTGTGCAGGAGGCATGAACATGGGGCACATGTGTGTTCGGAGTCAGCTGGGGAGCAGCGCTGTGCCTGGGGAGGGTTTGGACAGTCCAGCTCGAGAGAGCAAAACTTCCCTTGTGGGTGGTCTGCTGGGGTGGAGCAGTGCAGGAAACTGACTGGAAGGCCCCCCTCACTGCCATCCTCCCTCCCCCAGGATGTGGTGAACTGCGTTGGGGGTATGGGTGCCCTGCTGCCCCTGCTGGAGCGAGTAGCTGCACAGCCCAAAGAGGCTGAGGCAAGTCCAGCTGAAACGCATGACCTCGTGGGTCCTGAACTGACCTCTGGCCACAAAACCCAGGGCCTGGTTCTCCCATTGGGTACATCTTCAGGTAAGTGTTCCTGGTGCCTATGTTATGGGGCAGGAATCTTGGCATGCTAGGGGGGTGGAGTGGCCAAGGTCTCCTGGCCACTGGCAGGCCCTTGACGCACCTCTGTCCCCTTCCTGGTGGCTGGCAGAGGAACGGATGGAGAGGAACGCAGTGGCTGCTTTTCTGCTGATGCTGCGGAACTTCCTTCAGGGTCACGTGGTGAACCAAGAGAGCCTGGTGCAGTGCCAGGGGCCTGCCATCATCGGGGCCCTCCTGCGAAAGGTAGGACCTGGTGGGGCAGGCATGGGGGATTAGGGATATGGTCAGCCTGTCTGACCGAGGGGACTGAGTGGGGAACCTGCTGCCCTGTCAGTCATGGAGAACCTCCTGGGAGAGTTGATACTTGAGTGGGCCCTGAAAGGCCGAGCAGGGTTGGATCTGGAAGATGTGGGGAAAGGCCTAGCACAGGTTGGGGTGGGGACCCGCACAGCAGGCAAGAGGCTTGCATGTCAGAGGTGGCAGGGAGCCCCCAAAGGGTTCTGAGCAGGTGGGTGGCCATGTCTGTGGCCGTCATGGCTGTGCAGGGAAGGGTGACAGCTGAAAAGTTCAGACAGCAGGTGGGCAGAGCCTGAGCCCTCACTCCAGCTCCTGTCTCGCCCCAGGTCCCCAGCTGGGCCATGGACATGAATGTGCTCATGTCCGCCCAGCTGCTGATGGAGCAAGTGGCGGCTGAGGGCAGCGGGCCCCTCCTGTACCTACTCTACCAGCATTTGCTCTTCAACTTTCACCTCTGGACCCTCAGTGACTTCGCCGTGCGCCTCGGTAGGTGTGAGGACTTGAGCAAGGGGCTGGCCATAGGGTGGCTGAGCACTGAGAAGTTAGAACCCTGCTCTGGGGGATCTGAGGGACTCTCCTGATGGGAATCCAGAATGTCATGGGGTGGCTGAGGGGACTGTGACCCTGCCCTGGAAGTCTGACAGGCGCATGGCCCTGGCCTGGAGGATCTGAAGGGCCCAGCTCAGCCTAGTGGCCTGAGCTCCTGCTCATTCTTGCTCAGGCCACATCCAGTACATGTCCAGCATAGTTCGGGAGCACAGACAGAAGCTGCGGAAGAAGTACGGCGTCCAGTTTATCCTGGATGCTCTGCGCACCCACTACAGGTGAGGCCAGTGGGGCCAGATGGGCCATGGGGGGCTGACGCTGACACAGTGGCTTCTGGCCTTGGGGACTGGGCGATGTGCTTACCTGACTCACCTGCCCACCCTCCCTCCCCCTCTCTCCCCACCTTTCTCCGGACCTGGCTGGGTGTGCCTGCTGACCTGCCAGCCCGCAGCGGGAGCGCCCCCTGGCTGCTGACGACCTACGCACCGTGCAGACCTCCCTCCTGGGCCTGGCAAGGGAGTTCCTGGTGCGGAGCCTCTCAGCAGATGACGTGCAGGTCACGCAGATCATGCTGAGCTTTTTGGCAGCCACAGGCGATGATGGCCAGGTAGGCTGGAGGTTGGGGAAGAGAAGGCTTGGGTGAGGGGGGCATGGGGGCCTGGCACAGTGTGAGACTCTGCATCCCTAGGTGGCGGGTGCGCTGGACCTGCTGCTGGCCCTGCTGCACGGTTCCCCGGCGCAGGAGTCCTTGGCTATCTTTCTGTTGGAGCCAGGGAACCTCGAAGTGCTGCTGGCCCTGCTAGTGCGGCCAGGGTCACTGCCCCTGCTGCCCGATCGAGTCTGCAAGGTACACCCAGCCCATCCCCTCCCCTGGCATCCCATTCACTGGGGCCCCTGCCTGGGGTTCAGGGAGGTACAGCAGGCCTTGGGCCAGCAGATGAAGCTGTCTTCAAGGGCCTCTTGAGCCACACACCTGCACGGTGACTTCCCCTCCTACAGTAACTCCTTCCACATGATGACAGTCCTCCGATGACCCCCACACAGATCCTGCGCAGACTGCAGCAGAACGAGCGGCTACCTGAGCGGAGCCGCCAGCGCCTCCAGCTGCGGGAGTGTGGTCTCCAGGGTCTGATTGCCTGCTTGCCTGAGGGGACTGTTTCCCCGCAGCTCTGCCAGGGCCTCTACAAGCTGTTCCTGGGCGCAGGTACAACCTGGTTACAGCCAAGTGGAGGGGGTGACATGTCAGAAAAACAGGGCAGGCAGGCAGGAAGAAGGAAGGTAGTAGCATAGGGGCCAGAGCTGGGCCCCACCCTTCCTAGTCGGGTCAGTCCCTCAGGTCCCCCCAACCCATCCCCCCAGATTGCCTGAACCTCTCAGATCTGCTGGCTGTGGTACAGCTGTCCCTCCAGGCTGACCTCAGTGTTCGCCTAGACATCTGTCGCCAGGTGAGCAAGAGACGTAAAGGCTTTGGGGGAGGGGGAGGGTGGCTTCTACCCTCTGGCCTTCACCTTGCCTGTCTCATGAGGGGTCTCTGGAGCCCTCCTCTGCAAAGGCCCCGGATGAGGGTCTGGGGCAGGCAGTTGGATGCGTCCTCACGTGCTGTGCTCTTGCCTGCAGCTCTTCCATCTCATCTACGGACAGCCAGATGTAGTGCGCCTTCTGGCCCGACAGGCTGGCTGGCAGGATGTGCTGACCCGGCTATATGTCCTGGAGGCTGCCACAGCTGGCAGTCCCCCTCCTTCTTCCCCAGAGTCACCCACCTCCCCCAAGCCAGCCCCACCCAAGCCACCCACTGAGTCACCTGCTGAGCCTTCAGATGTCTTCCTGCCCTCAGAGGCCCCCTGCCCTGACCCTGATGGCTTTTACCATGCTCTCTCCCCATTCTGCATGCCCTTTGACCTGGGCCTGGAACGGTCTAGTGTAGGATCAGCCAACACTGCTGGTGGTGGCGGCAGCAGTGGTACTCTTACTCCAGCCAGCCAGCCTGGCACTCCTTCCCCACTGGATGGGCCGAGGCCCTTTCCTGCTGCCGCTGGCCGCCACAGCTCCAGTCTCTCCAATGTGCTGGAGGACGGCAGCCTCCCAGAGCCCACCATTAGCGGGGATGATACCTCGAACACCAGCAACCCACAGGTGAGGTGGGCCCACCCTCTGCCACTGCATGGTACCCAAGGGAGGACACTTCTGTTACACAGGGCTGGCAGTGTAGCCTCTCCAAAGGTATGGCCCTGTCTGACCAGGGTGGCACTGCCAGTCAGGCCTGTTGCTGTCCCATCATAGCTCTCATCTACAGTTGTGTTCCCAGAGGGCTCCTGGAACAGGGCGAGTCATGACGAGCCAGAGTGGGTGACACCCGCCAGGCTTCAGAAGGGCCCTCAAGAGAGCCTATAGGGCAGAGACCTCAGAGGGTCCAAGGGCAGTAAACGCCAATGGCCCTGCCCTGGGCTTCTGGGTTTGGGGATGGGCCTCCGCTCGTTCTATGTGAACTGCCTCATCTCTTCTTGGGAGTCTGGCGAGACCCCAGGATTCTGCCTGGAACTCAGGTAGTAGCTGAGACCCCCTAAACTGTTCTTCCAGGCCCTTAGTGCCAGGCTCACTGTTAGCCAAATGCTCTGCCTCCTGGGTGGCTACCCCAGGAGGGGTGCTGACTGGGGATGGATGGGCATCAGCCTGATTCCCTCTGCGGCCCACAACCCATGCCCACATCACCCACCTGTGCCCACAGCAAACCTCTGAGGAAGAGTTGTGCAATCTGCTCACCAACGTGCTGTTCTCGGTGACATGGCGCGGTGTGGAAGGCAGCGATGAGGCTGCCTGGCGGGAGCGTGGCCAAGTTTTCTCAGTGCTCACCCAGCTGGGGGCCTCAGCCACACTTGTGCGCCCACCAGACTGCATCAAGCGCAGGTGAGAGGGCAAGTCTGGAGTGGGAGGGGCTTCAGGGAGCCTGGGGGAAAGGAAAGAAGACAGTCAGGTAGACCCTTGAGTTTCCCACTCACCCGCCAGCCTCCTGGAGATGATGCTGGAGTCAGCCCTGACCGACATCAAGGAGGCCCCTGTGGGGGTCCTGGCCAGCCTCACCCAGCAGGCGCTTTGGCTGCTGCGTCTGCTGCAGGACTTCCTGTGTGCTGAAGGCCATGGTAACCAGGAACTGTGGAGTGAGAAGGTGCGGCCCCTCAGAGAGGCGTGAGCCACATGAACACTCAGGTTTACGCAAGGCTGCAGGGATCTGGTCTGGGAGGTGGATGGGTACACGTGTGCGGTTGTGGGTGCATCAGCATGAATGCCTGTGAGCGTGGACTTGCCTGTGTGCACAAACCCTACCTCGCCCCCAGCGCAAACTTTACTCTGCTCTCTTTCCATGGACTCCTGGCCTCCCCTGGTGATGTCTGTTGGGAACCTGTTGTCTGTGGCAGCTCTTTGAAGGTGTATGCAGCCTACTTGATCGCCTAGGAGCCTGGCCCCACCTGGCCAACGGCACAGCTGATCTCCGTGAGATGGCACAGATTGGCCTGCGGCTTGTGCTTGGCTACATCCTGCTGGAAGACCCACAGGTGAGCACAGGGTGAGCATGGGGGCAGGGGGCATGGGAGGTGTGGGGAGCTCCAAGAGTGGCTGGGTGCCACTCATCTCTCTTGCACCCTCAGCTGCATGCCCAGGCCTACGTGAGATTGCACATGCTGCTACAGACTGCAGTGCCAGCCCGCCGTGAGGAAGCCTGCTATGTGCTCTCCAAGTTGGAGGCTGCACTGGGGCGGGCGCTGAACACCTCTTCCTCCGAGTCAGCCACTGACAAGGCAGGGCCCCCACCTGCAGCCGCAGCAGCTGCAGAGCGCTGCTCCTGGCTGGTGCCGCTGGTGCGCACGCTGCTAGACCGTGCCTATGAGCCGCTGGGGCTGCAGTGGGGACTGCCCTCCCTGCCACCCACCAATGGCAGCCCCACCTTCTTTGAAGACTTCCAGGCTTTTTGTGCCACACCCGAATGGCGCCACTTCATCGACAAACAGGTGCCTGGAGGTGGGGGCGCAGGAAGAGGAGTCGGGACTGGGGCCCATATCGAGCACTGTTCTCCTCTGACCAATCCTCCAGGTGCAGCCAACCATGTCCCAGTTCGAAATGGACACGTATGCTAAGAGCCACGACCTTATGTCAGGTTTCTGGAATGCCTGCTATGACATGCTCATGAGCAGTGGGCAGCGGCGCCAGCGGGAGCGTGCCCAGAGTCGTCGGGCCTTCCAGGTGTGCCACCTGGGATGGGGATGGAAAACTGATCCACACATGCGCCCAGGAGATGGCTCACAAGTGGAGAAATAGGGGTAGGACAGGCAGCAGCCAGGGGACTGACCTATTTCCCCCACCCTAGGAGCTGGTGCTGGAACCTGCGCAGAGGCGGGCGCGCCTGGAGGGGCTGCGCTACACGGCAGCGCTGAAGCAGCAGGCAGCACAGCACTCCACGGCCCTGCTGCACTGGGGCACACTGTGGCGCCAGCTCGCCAGCCCATGTGGGGCATGGGCGCTGAGGTGGGCCGGGCTTGAGGCAGTGTCACTGTGGAGGGGTGGGACTTGGGAGGGAGGGTGTCACCTGGAACCCCAGATTGCCTTTGGGGTGAGGCCAGGGAGGGATGGGGGTGTCTACAGCCTTCTACCGACCCATGACCTGGGGGACATTCTGCAGGGACCCTCCCACCCTCCGCTGGAAACTGTCCAGCGCTGAGACATACTCACGCATGCGTCTGAAGCTGGTGCCCAACCATCACTTCGACCCTCACCTGGAAGCCAGTGCCCTCCGCGACAATCTGGGTGAGGGAGTGTGCTGAGCTGGGTCCGCCCAACTCAACTGTCCTGTGTCCCGTCCTGCCTTGCTTCATCTGAGTACGCTTGGCCCCTTGCAGGTGAGGTTCCCCTAACACCCACCGAGGAGGCATCGCTGCCTCTGGCAGTGACCAAAGAGGCCAAAGTGAGCACCCCACCCGAGAAGCTGCAGGAGGACCAGCTCGACGAGGACGAGCTGGCTGAGCTGGAGACCCCGTGAGTGGGGCCCTGGAGAGATCGGACTAGGGTGGTGGGCAAGGGGTCTGCTCCAGTGTGTGCATGCCTCTGTGGGATCAACTCCCTCTTCTGCTGCCCGACTACATCCCCCTGAAGGGACTGTCCAAAGCCAGATGGGGAGTGGGAAAGTCTCCTAACAGGGCTGAGTTGCTCTTTTAACAGCCATGCACCCGAGGACAGCACTGAGAAACAAACCAGAGCGGGAAGGGGGCCCAGGGAGTGGGCAGGGGCTGGGTGAGGGGAGCAGGGGACAAGGGTTGGCATCCTGGCAAAATATTCAGAAGCCTAGTGGGTGGCAGGCTGGGGACAGGGGCTGGGACCAGTAGGTTCTGGACCCTAGACAGCCCCTCCCCATCTCTGAGAGTCATGAGAGTATATACCCCATGACTCAGTGGCACTTAGATGCCCTTTGGGCCTGTGAAGAAGGGGGTCCCAGAGCCTAGAGCCTGAGGTGGGTTGCTGGTCTTTAGGATGGAGGCAGCAGAACTGGATGAGCAGCGTGAGAAGCTGGTGCTGTCAGCCGAGTGCCAGCTGGTGACGGTAGTGGCTGTGGTCCCAGGGCTGTTGGAGGTCACCACACAGAATGTGTACTTCTACGATGGCAGCACTGAGCGTGTCGAAACCGAGGAGGGTGCGTCCTGGTGATGTGGGTTGGGAAGATGGCAGGGAATGGCTGAGGTCTGGGTGGGCCTGGGGTGAGTGACTCCTGTACCTGCTGTTCCTCTCCATAGGCATTGGCTATGATTTCCGGCGCCCACTGGCCCAGCTGCGTGAGGTCCACCTGCGGCGTTTCAACCTGCGCCGTTCAGCACTTGAGCTCTTCTTTATCGATCAGGCCAACTACTTCCTCAACTTCCCATGCAAGGTGGGCACGACCCCAGCCTCATCTCCTAGCCAGACTCCCAGGCCCCAGCCTGGCCCCATCCCACCCCACACCCAGGTACGGAACCAGGTGTACTCGTGGCTCCTGCGCCTACGGCCCCCGTCTCAAGGCTACCTAAGCAGCCGCTCCCCCCAGGAGATGCTGCGTGCCTCAGGCCTTACACAGGTGAGAGCCCGGAGTGTGAGGGATGTGAAGTTGGGACCCTGAATCGGGAGCAGTGCTGGACAGCCCACCTGGCTTACATCTTGTCTGCCCCTGTCCCCAGAAATGGGTACAGCGTGAGATATCCAACTTCGAGTACTTGATGCAACTCAACACCATTGCGGGGCGGACCTACAATGACCTGTCTCAGTACCCTGTGGTGAGGGCCTCACTCTGCACCCTTCCACCCCTGCCCCTCTGACCTATCAGCCCTTGGTTCCCCCAAGTGTAGGTACCTGCCAGTGGGCCAAGCCCTGAGCTTGGTCCTGGGTAGGTGTGCCAATGAAGACCTGGCCTCTGTTCCCTGCCAACCCCCAGAGGTCCCCAGCCTCACTCCCTTCCCCTCCTCACCTGGCCTCTATTCCTCAAAAGGAATCCTGTTCCAGGACAGTCTGTCTTGCTCCCCTGTGACCCCTCTAAGTGGTGCTCCCCCAACCTGTGGGCAGGTTCTGTGCCTGCCTTCTTGGGTGAGGGTGAGGGTGAGGGTGAGGGCAGGGCAGGGTGGGCTGGTAGGCCATCAGGGCCCTCATGCAGCCCCTGCTCGGGTGGGCGGCCAGTTCCCCTGGGTCCTGCAGGACTACGTGTCCCCAACCCTGGACCTCAGCAACCCAGCCGTCTTCCGGGACCTGTCTAAGCCCATCGGTGTGGTGAACCCCAAGCATGCCCAGCTCGTGAGGGAGAAGTGAGCATGCGGGCAGGGCTGGGCTTAGCGGGTAGGGAAAGGCGAGGGGAGGGCTTCTGCTGACATGTCCAACCGTGGCCCCAGGTATGAAAGCTTTGAGGACCCAGCGGGGACTATTGACAAGTTCCACTATGGCACCCACTACTCCAATGCAGCAGGCGTGATGCACTACCTCATCCGCGTGGAGCCCTTCACCTCCCTGCACGTCCAGCTGCAGAGTGGCCGGTACAGCCCAGGGGCTGGCGGGCAGACTGGGGGGCAGACAAGGGGAGGAGGCTGGTCCTCCCCACATCCTGGGCCCACCCTTGGCTCCCTTCTTCCCTCCAGCCACAGCATCTCCCTCCCTGTCCCCGTTCTCCCCACCTCACCTTGGCCCCATGCCCCTCCCCCAGCTTTGACTGCTCCGACCGGCAGTTCCACTCGGTGGCGGCAGCCTGGCAGGCACGCCTGGAGAGCCCCGCCGATGTGAAGGAGCTCATCCCAGAATTCTTCTACTTTCCTGACTTCCTGGAGAACCAGAACGGTAGGTGTGAGGTGCTGGCACTGGAGCGGGCAGGTGTGGGGATGGAGAGCAGATGGTGGAGTGGCCAGGGGGCAGTTGGGATGGACAGGGAGACCGCTGACCCAGTCCTTTGTGCCAGGTTTTGACCTGGGCTGTCTCCAGCTGACCAATGAGAAGGTGGGCGATGTGGTGCTGCCCCCGTGGGCCAGCTCTCCTGAGGACTTCATCCAGCAGCACCGCCAGGCTCTGGTGAGGAAGCAACCACAGGCAAATGGCAGGCAGCCGGGGTTCTGAAGGTCATGGGGGGTCAGTCGTCCCTGCACTGATTGCTGCCTCCCTACTCCCAGGAGTCGGAGTATGTGTCTGCACACCTGCACGAGTGGATCGACCTCATCTTTGGCTACAAGCAGCGAGGGCCAGCTGCCGAGGAGGCCCTCAATGTCTTCTATTACTGCACCTATGAGGGTGGGCAGTGTGCTGGACTCTAGTCGGGGCCAGGACAAGATCAGGAGGGGTGGATGCAGAGGGCACATAGGGAGCCCTGACTGCTCTGCCTACCTTCCCAGGGGCTGTAGACCTGGACCATGTGACAGATGAGCGGGAACGGAAGGCTCTGGAGGGTATTATCAGCAACTTTGGGCAGACTCCCTGTCAGCTGCTGAAGGTAAGGCCAGCTTAGAGGATAGTGGCCAGGGATGCCCATGCCATGGTGCTGACCAGCCACTTGCCCACAGGAGCCACATCCAACTCGGCTCTCAGCTGAGGAAGCAGCCCATCGCCTTGCACGCCTGGACACTAACTCACCTAGCATCTTCCAGCACCTGGACCAACTCAAGGCATTCTTCGCAGAGGTAAGAGGAAGACAGGACCTCAACTTTATATTATGTGAAATGGGTTTAACCCCACTGTCCTTACCAACCACTTGGGGCAGATGGGAATCCTAATCAAGGTCACTGATTTCAAAGCACCTTAGAAAATGAGCTAAACAGGGCCGGGCGCGGTGGCTCAAGCCTGTAATCCCAGCACTTTGGGAGGCCGAGACGGGGTTTCACCGTGTTAGCCAGGATGGTCTCGATCTCCTGACCTTGTGATCCGCCCGTCTCGGCCTCCCAAAGTGCTGG
>NC_045435.1:89603985-89650011 GCF_002776525.5 Piliocolobus tephrosceles | reverse complement strand
AGCAAGACACAGTAAAAAAAAAAAAAAAGAAAAAAAAAAAAAAAAAATGAGCTAAACATGGGAAGAGTATGGGGGCAGGAGGGTGCCCTCTTCATCAGGGCCAGGATAAAGTGTTGACTCACCTAACAAGCTCTGAAAGCCTTAGGGAGATCAGGAGGGAGGAGATCTGTCCTTGGACCCCTTCCATCGCCTTCCTAGGCAGGAACATTCCTGAATGTTGTCCCCAGGCCTGACTTTTTTTTAGGTTTCCTTCTCTTCCTGCCTTTGGGCTAGGGGGACAAGGAATAACAGGGTGGGAGGACCAAGGTTGAAACTAAGCATGATACTCTGGAAGCATCTTCCATGTCTGTCCCAGCTTCTCACCAACTTTCTGAGATGCCCTCCCAAAGTCTCTGCCTGTTGCTTGGAGGGACCTCTGCATCTGTGACACCTACTCCGTGACCCCTGGGGACTGAGGGTAAAGGAAGGGATGATGCTTCAGGGAGAAGATAGTGTAATCTGATAGTACTCAGGCATAGCTAGGCCTGCCCTTGTCCCTGCAGGTCGTCAGTGATGGTGTACCCCTGGTGCTAGCTCTGGTCCCCCACCGGCAGCCCCACTCCTTCATCACCCAGGGTTCCCCAGACCTGTTGGTAAGTGCATTGTGCAGAGCCCCAGCTCAGCTCCACTCCCCCTCTGCCTCTGCCACAAACCCATCTCTGCCCCCTCCTGCCTGCAGGTGACCGTGAGTGCCAGTGGGCTGCTGGGTACCCACAGCTGGTTGCCCTATGACCGCAACATAAGCAACTACTTCAGCTTCAGCAAAGACCCCACCATGGGCAGCCACAAGTAGGACAGAGGGCTGTGGGTGGGGTGGGCTACAAATGCCCTGCACCCTGAATTATTCCTCTCCCTAATCAGAATGTAGGCCAGCTGCAGGGGAGAGGTCTGACCAGGCTCCCTGAGGGCCTGGGTCTCTTCCATGTGGCCTGGCCTCACTTGCCATCCCCCTCACTGGGTCAGGACGCAGCGACTACTGAGTGGCCCGTGGGTGCCAGACAGTGGTGTGAGCGGACAAGCACTGGCAGTGGCCCCTGACGGAAAGCTGCTATTCAGCGGTGGCCACTGGGATGGCAGCCTGCGAGTGACTGCACTACCCCGTGGCAAGCTGTTGAGCCAGCTCAGCCGCCACCTTGGTATGAACAGCCTTGGAGGCACGCAGGTATGGGGCCGGGTTCTGAGGCTGGCCAGGGCGGATGTGACTCCTCCATTCTGCCTGTACCCTCCCCTTACCGTGCAGATGTAGTAACCTGCCTTGCACTGGACACCTGTGGCATCTACCTCATCTCAGGTTCCCGGGACACCACATGCATGGTGTGGCGGCTCCTACATCAGGTGTGCCTGGTGGGTGGGCAGCTGTGTGGGGTCCCCATAGCCCAGACCTACAGCCCATCCGTCCCTCGGTGGCCTTCCAGTCCTGCCCTCCTGTCTTTCCCTTCCCTTTGCTACCATGAGCAAGTCTGGGGTTCCTTGACCCTCCAGCTCTCTAGTCTTGGACAAGGCCTTCGTTTCCTGAGCCTCAGGGGCCAGTCCTAAGCCAACCCTGGTTGTCCACAGGGTGGTCTGTCAGTAGGCCTGGCACCAAAGCCTGTGCAGGTCCTGTATGGGCATGGGGCTGCAGTGAGCTGTGTGGCCATCAACACTGAACTTGACATGGCTGTGTCTGGATCTGAGGTGTGTGTATGCATGTGCCCCGGGGAGGGTGAGTTTGCTGGGCAATCCCCCCGGAGCCCAGATTCCTGCCCAGGACCCTAAGTTGCCTTCCTGCAGGATGGAACTGTGATCATACACACTGTACGCCGTGGCCAGTTTGTGGCAGCACTACAGCCTCCGAGTGCCTCAGTGCCTGGACCTATTTTCCACCTGGCATTGGGGTCCGAAGGCCAGATTGTGGTACAGAGCTCAGCATGGGAACGGCCTGGGGCCCAGGTATGGGGAAAGGGTACCCAGCAAAGATGGAGGGGCAGTTGGGATCCTGGGCTTGCTGACGCTCCCTGCTTCCTCCAGGTCACCTACTCCTTGCACCTGTATTCGGTCAATGGGAAGTTGCAGGCTTCACTGCCCCTGGCAGAGCAGCCTACAGCCCTGACGGTGACAGAGGACTTTGTGTTGCTGGGCACCGCCCAGTGCGCCCTGCACATCCTCCAACTAAACACGTAAGCCCCCCCCATTTATGAGTTCATGGCCCCTGAAGGTGGTGGTCATTGGTGTAGAATAAAGGGGGGGACTCCCCCTAGGAATCCACACACCATACATGTTTGTGGGCACATATTTCAAGGTTTGTTACCTGTCCCCTCATCTTCCCATGGGGAGGTCTTGCCCTGGGCCTCCGCTTAGCCACAGTTGTGGGAGATTTCTTTGTGTATAAGAGTTTCAATTTAGCCATCCTTAAAATGAGGACAGAGAGGGTATATGGGATAAGGGATATCTGCTGGTCGCAAAGCCCCCTTGCAGTCGCAAGTTGGTGTATATCCCCTCTCCCTTCCAGACTGCTCCCGGCCGCGCCTCCCCTGCCCATGAAGGTGGCCATCCGCAGCGTGGCGGTGACCAAGGAGCGCAGCCACGTGCTGGTGGGCCTGGAGGACGGCAAGCTCATCGTGGTGGGCGCCGGGCAGCCCTCTGAGGTGAGGATGGGGCGGGGGTGGGGAGGCCCCTGGAACGGCGCGGGGCGCAGCGCGGCGGTCCTAGCTGACCCTACTCAACCCTTACGACCACCAGGTGCGCAGCAGCCAGTTCGCGCGGAAGCTGTGGCGGTCCTCGCGGCGGATCTCCCAGGTGTCCTCGGGAGAGACGGAATACAACCCTGCCGAGGCGCGCTGAACCTGGCCCGTCAGGCTGCTCGGGCCCCGCCCCCGACGGGCTTGGCCCGGAAGGCCCCGCCCAGAAGTCGGCGGGAACACCCCGGGGTGGGCCACCCAGGGGGGTGGGCGGGGCCCCACCCTGCCCAGCTCAGGTATTGGCGGGCGATGTTACTCCCTCAGGGATTGGCGGGCGGAAGTCCCGCCCCTCGCCGGCTGAGGGGCAGCCCTGAGAGCCGGCGCTGGCGTCTGCGGCCGCAGCAGCACTTTTTGCACAGTCTGGGGCGGGGTTCCCCGGCTTCCAAGTCCCCGTTTCGTCAGAGCACGAGGGCCGCCTGTGGCCTTAATTCCTAACGGCGGCCCCGGTTCTCCCTTATCGGCAATAAACCTGGCCTAGTTTTGTAGCTGCTCCGTCTCCGACTGTACGTGCGCGCGCGCGCGGCGTCTCGGACTGCCGTAGCCACCGTCCCAGGGTCGCGGTCTCAGTCTGGCCTGGCTCGCGTTCCCTTGGCCCGTGACCCGCTCTGGGCTCACTCGCCCCCCTCCGCGTGGCCGTCGCTGAACTGGGGCCTCAGTTTCCCCGGCCCTGCAGCCCCTGCCCCACATCTCGCCCCGGCTCATGGTTTCCCCAAGATTTCATCTCTTCGTCGGTTCGCCCTCTCACGCCATTCGTCCAAGACCGCAACCCGGCCAGGCGTCCCGCAAGCGCGTTTGCATTCCTTCGCCGGGGAGGTGGGGGGCGACAAGACCTGAGGCCGCGCCCCTCCAGCTTGGCCCTGCCCCCTCATTGTCTTGCCTACTTCTTGGGCCGCCCTGTGGCGCCGCTGTGGTCGCGAGGTTGGGGTTGGGGGCCAGAACCACCCCAGACACTCCACGTTGTCTTCTCGGAGGGCTCGGTCCTGCCCTGCTAAGTGGATCCATCCAGGCGGTCACCGGTCAGGAGGAGTTACGGGCAGAGCCCTTGCTGAGCGGAGGGAGCCAGGGGCTGCCTCTCTGTCCCACATCTCCAGACTCGTGATCCTGCAGGTGTTGTGTGTGCTGGTGTCGGCGTGTGGGTGAGAAGTCAGGGTGGTGTGAGTGTGCAGGGTGGTTGCATTATGTGTGCGTATTCGTGGGCCTGGAGACGGATGGGAGGTGGGATGGGTTCCGTCCCGCTGCTCAGAGTGGGCTGGGCGGAAGCCAGGCCTGTCTGCTGCTGCGTCCTGGTCACAGGCCCATCGACCATCCAGGATCTTGCAGGGTCCCTTAATGTAAGTGACTCAAATGTACACATCCCACATGTGGCAAGGGCCACCAGGTCGCACCAACTTGGCCACAGCACTGTGTTGCTGACTTAGCCATACACATGGGGACATGGTGTGGGATAGACTGGTACCCAATATGCGGTGGTGGATACTGGGGAGTTGGAGGGCCTTCCCAGGTGTCTCCTCCGTTCCTTGCCTCCAGGCAAGCTCTCCTTAGTCTAGACGAGGTGCTTCTCTTCCTCAAACCTCAGGAAGTAGGTCCCATCAGATTCAGCCCTATAGAATCCAGGTAGGACTGAGTAGTCCTATCCTTTGAGTCTCAGGCCCTCTCTGAATTTCTGGATGAAGCAGGATCAACTAGAGGATCTCTGGTCCCGTATCCTCTATTCCCTTGCTGAACCCACCAAGGTAGCATTCCACCCAGTGCCTGATCAGGAGAGGGCTGGACACTGACCCTTGAGGAAGGACTGCGAGGATGGTCACTGCAGAAAGTCCTCCTGCCTTGGGGCTTCAGGATGTTGGGTTCCTGAACTATAGCTGAAAAGCCTGGCAGTGAGCCTCCCACTGGCCAGTACGTCTCTCCAGCCTGGTTCTGGCTAAGATGGAGCTAGAAGGCATGTCTCCCCTATCCTCCCTACCATCCCTGGACTCAGACCAGGTGTTTCACAACATCTTTGAGACAGGGTGGTTTCCAACCTGTTTTCCATCCTGAGCTGTACCTGACCCTTCTAACTTTGGCCAGCTGGGACCACCTCTGTCACCTCCACCCCATCTGACACAGGAGGAAGCTGGTCCAGTGCTAGAGTGAATCAGGTTGAAGTGAGAAAAGGGGGACAGACTACTCCAAGGGACTGCCAACGTCAGGCCTGGAGATTTCCCCCATATTCCTCCTGCACACAGCCCTTTTTGGACTGAGAGAAGCAGCTCCCAGCTCCCCTGCCTGGGGGCTGCCTAAAACTCTCTAACCTCTTCTCCAAGAAACAGCCCCAGGGAGCATTACCCACTAACAGCCATGCTTCACAACTCTAGCCACAGCAAAGGCCTGGCCTATGTGGGTAAGCATCCCTTGATTCAGATCATGGGCACCAGGCAGGCTGAGAGGTACCCCACGTGGGTAGGTCACACCCAAGTCCAGCCACAGGTTCTGGAGTCTCTCAGATCCTGTGTACCCTGACTGCACTAGATCGGGAGGACAAGTCGCTTCCAGGCAGAAGAAAGCAACAACACTTCCTTTCCAGTTCAGCTTTATTTTGCAAAAATTTACAAGGCCTCCTTTGCACAGAGATGCTTGTGGGGACCACATGAATCAATATGCCCTCACAGTCCAGACTTGGTGGCAGAGACAGGACACAAGTGCCATGGTAGACAGTGCCATGGTCTTTCTTCCTGTGCTCTGGATAATTGGATTAAAAAAATTGGATTTAGTGCTGTGGTACACAGGAGGTGCAAATGGACCCCAAAAAGGAAGAAATCAAGGAAGTCTTCCCAGAGTAGAAGATTCTTGCCAATATGCCAGATGGAGAACGGAGATTGGCAAGAGCAGAAATCTGGAAGGTTATGAGAACAGGGTAGGAAGGACAAGGTGTCCAGAGTGGTAAGCAAAGGGGAAGTAGATGAAAATGGAAAAATAGGCCAGACAGCTCCCGATGCTGTGGTATAAGCTTTTGACTCTACATAGTAGGGACCATTGGCTTCAAACCTTTTCAGCAACAAAGTTTAGGTGAGGCTACCCAGGGACCCTAGCCTTGGTTCCTTGCTCCTGACCTGATCTGTCTTTTCTTCCACAGGTAAGATCCTGAGGAGGCAGGAGAGGGACAGGGAAGGAGTATGGGTAGGGGCAGGGGGAGCCCTCTACCCCAATACTTCCCCTTTCCTCCTGGAGCCTCCAGTGTCTCAGGCAGCATTATCCGTCTACTGTACCCTCCTGGCCACTGTGGTCCTCGGTCTGCTTGCCTATGTGGCCTTCAAGTGGTAGGTGGTCTGGGCACTGCCTCGTGGCACCCCCTTCCCTGTCTGGACTCCCAACCAATTCCCTGTCTTGAAGGTGGGGGCAGGTCGGTAGGTCTCCCTTTCTTCCCACAGCTGGCGCTCACATAAACAAAGACAGCAGCTGGCCAAAGCTTGAACTGCAGAGCTGGGAGGTCTCAACAAGGACCAGATGCATAGGGATAGCAGTATCTTCCTGGACTCTCCTAGCAGTCTGGAGCCCTATGCCTCCAACCAGGGTAAGCCCCTTTCCCAGAACTGCCTCACCACGCAGCCCTTGTGTGATCCTCGTATCTCCTGCCTCAGGACCACATCCTGAGCTTGGGTGCCAACTTTACCTTAATCTCCCTGGGCAGCACCAGGAGAAAGTGGAGCGGCTGCTAGAGGTGTCCGTTGAAACTGACAAGGGCTGGCAGGGACTGGCAGACCATCTGGGCTACCAGGCTGAGGCTGTAGAAATCATGGCCCAAGGCCAGGTGCGAGCCTACACACTGCTGAGGAACTGGGCTATCCAAGAAGGCAGTGGCGCCACCCACAAGGTGCTAGAGAATGCCCTGGTTGCCTTGGGCCAGGAAGATGTGGTCCAGGTCCTGGGCCTCCAAGCTGAGGGCTGCTCTGTGACGTGAGTGCTGCCTCCATAGCCTGGCTCCTTGGAGCCTGCTCCAGTGCTCCCGTACCCCCATCTCATGTATCTTTCCCTTCATGGGCTTCCTGGGGTTGCTGAGCTCAGCCTGCTCTGTTCTGGGGAAGAAAACCCAAGATCCAGCCACCATTCACTTCCCCTCACCCACCCATCCCCTCCAGAAGAGGCCCCAGGATATGGTGGGGAAGTGGGCAGTGAGGAGTGGTCCTGCCCTTTGGATCCCTACTCCACCTCCTCTTAAGCCTCAGCTGGTTTTGCTCCTTTTGTAACCCATATTAAAGGTGATTCGGACTTTTCTGCTGGCTCTATCTGGCTCCCTGGGCCTGTGAGACAATTGGATGGGTGGCTATGAGGGAGAGGCCCAGAAAAGGGCCTGGGGGTCCCTAGGCTGTGGGAGGGCCCTCTCCAAGCAGCACCTGGGATGGCAGGGAGTGTGATCCTATAGAAGATGCATGGGCTCTGGAGGCACAGATCAGAGTTCATATCCTGCGCCTACCATCTGCTGGCTTTATCATGTTTGGAAGCTTTTTTACCTTGCGGATTATTTTACCTTGGTATTTTATCAACTTCCTTAGCTGGAGAACAGTAAGTTTAAGTGACACATTCAGTAGTTTCCCCCACACCTAAGACTCCCAGGTTGGTGCTGAGGGACCCCGGGTTTGAGATCATTTTCCTGACTCGTTCTGTGAGCAGCACCAAGGGGAGGCTGGAGGCCTGTTCCTCTAGACAGGAGGCAAGAAGCAGGCTGGTCCTGGGCAGTTAATTACCAAGGGCCTCAGGTCACCTCTAGATAAAAGAAAACGCTCTTTACAAGACCTGAACTCAGGACAATGCGTTCCAAATGTACTTCCACATCTGCTTATGTGGTTGCTGCACACGCCAAGAACAGGTGGGTCTCCTGGGCAGCTCAGGACAAGGCAGGTGCAGCCAAGTCCATGCATATGCACTCCATGCATATGCCCACCCCAAACGGTAGAGGCAGGTAGGTTGGCACAGTAAGTGCCTTTTGAAGAAAATGCTATAAAAGACAAGCCCTGCCTAGGAAGAAACAATGCCTACTATCCTGGCATGTACCAGTATAAGTAGGCTTCAGAGGCACAGTCATCCAAACTCAGAAGACATGGGTTCCAGTCATGGTCTAGTGGGGCCCAAGGTAGATCCTGTCCCTCTGATGACACGAGATGCAACTGAGATTGACTACTCTGAGTACCAAGCTCATCAGACTGCTGCGACTGCTACCCTCAGAAATAGTTGACCAGGGCTGCTTGACACTCTGTAAATCTTACCCTTAAACTAAGGAAGAACCGGAAGTTTATAGCCACCTTCCTCCACAGATGACCTTAGGGCAATAACCCTGAAGAATCAGGAGAGGAAGCAGGGAAGATGTGCACCAGCTGTTGGAGACATCATAAGCTGGAGCTTTGGGTCAAAACCATGCATTTGATTTGGTTGCAAGCAGCAGTGCATGTAGTTGTACCCCTGCACTGCAAACCCACTGAAAAGAGAAATGCCCCCTTTCAATGTGCTTAAGCACATTAACTAAAATATTCTCTAACAGACATAATTCCAAGACATTAGGAGGGTTGAGCAAATTACAATCTGTGCATGTGATATAATAATATGCTTTAGGCCGGGCACGGTGGCTCGTACCTGTAATCCCAGCACTTTGGAAGGCCAAGGGGAGTGGATCACCTGAGGTCAGGAG
Source organism: Piliocolobus tephrosceles (assembly GCF_002776525.5). Lineage (NCBI taxonomy): Eukaryota > Metazoa > Chordata > Mammalia > Primates > Cercopithecidae > Piliocolobus > Piliocolobus tephrosceles. Next base: position 89,641,596 of record NC_045435.1, on the reverse strand, counting down.
TTCGAGACCAGCCTGACCAACATGGAGAAACCCCCGCCTCTACTAAAAATACAAAATTAGCTGGGCATGGTAGTGCATGCCTGTAATCCCAGCTACTAAGGGAGGCTGAGGCAGGAGAATCGCTTGAACCTGGGAGGCAGAGGTCACAGTGAGCCGAGATCATGCCACTGCACTCCAGCCTGGACAACAAGAGCGAAACTCCGTCTCAAAAAAAAAAAAAAAAAAAAAGTGCTTAAAATAGTTTTGAAGGCTGCAGTATCATGAGAAAACAACAGCATGTCTAAGTTTAAAATAAGGATTTTCCCCTCTTTTAACACTTCCTTTAATACAAGGATATTAAAAGAGTTACTAAACCTCTCTGACCCTTAGTTTTCCTCATCATAGTGCCAATTCCTGTGCCTCAGGACTGTGACCACAACCTGAGCTCTAAGTGCTCAGCACAGTGCCTAGCAGGCAGTGACTGCTCTAATTGCTACTCACCCTGCCAAAGATTTGGCAGGCCACAACCTGACCTGACCTCAAGAACACTGCTGCAATGGGCAGAATAACCCTGGTGAGAAACAGGCGGGACCAACCTTTTTGCAAAGATGGGCCCCAGTCTGTCCTGAAGCCCTCAGTCTTTCTCACTGCCTAGGTAACTGATCCAGCAAGTAGGAGAGAGGTCTCTCACGAAGCCCTGCATCTTCCTGGAAATGTTCACTATCATCATAACCTGTGTACTATACCTCTTTTATAGGGGTCCTATTCTGTCCTCTAGTGTCCAACCCCAGTGTTAGGGAGCACAGTGGGAAGCTAGGGAACCCAAACATCAAATGAGCATTTCAAACCATGTGTCCAACACTTTGGGATTCGAAAGCAGGAGCATTACTTGAGGCCAGGAAGTCAAGACCAGCCTGGGTAACACAGCAAGACCCTGCGTCTCTACAAAATTTTTAAAAAAAATATTAGCTAGTAGTCCTAGCTACTCCAGAGGCTGAGGCAAGAAGATTGCTTGGGCCCAAGAGTTCAGGGATGCAATGAACTATGATCACACCACTACACTCCAGCCTGGGCAACAAAGCGAGACCCTGTCTCTCCCCCCAAAAAAAGCATTCCAGTGGGCTCAGAAAAATCAAGTCCATGGGGAGAAAAGATTCAATGCTTCTCTCCACCCAGGAGAAAGTATCAAGGGAGAAGATAAATTTGCCTTTCTCTTGACTGATGATTAACCAAAATAAAGAAGCCTAGTGCCAAAGACGCCCTAGATGCTGCTGCTTTTGCTCTGGAATGCATGTGCAAATTGACCCAATGCCTGAGCACAGTCATAAGATCCCAAGCCTACAAGTGTCAGTCACCTGGCAAATGTCTGCCTAAGTCAGAGTAGGACCTGTGGAGAATGAACAAGTCCTGTAATAAAATCCAATCACAGGGATTAACCTCGGACTTCACACATCTAAGGCCACTCTCTCTCCTTTTTCCAGTGACATCATTACACACAAATATGCTCGATTAACTTTTAGGGAACACACATGCCAATTTCTTTAATTGATTTTATTTTTTTACATAAAAAGTTCAGTAAAAATTGGATAAAGTAAAGTGATTTTAAGCAGTAAATCAATCTTATCAACATAGCACAAGGCTGGCCAAAACCACAAGGCAGCCTGCTTTGGAATATTTACATGATAACAAATTAAACCTTGCAGGAGAACTTAAACTGTCCTTACAAAGTCTTCCTGTGATCCTAGCATGTAGAGGCTAAAAGCAAAACGAAAACCAAACAAAAACCAGGAAAAAACAAATTATTTTCAATATATTCACATATACATTAAAATATAATACAGATCATCAGGGTAAAGGGTTGTGGGTGGGGATGCGCATGGGTCTGTGCGCTGACAGCACCGCCAAGGAGGAGACCCAAGTTTAAGAGTGGAGTCAGGTCTGGCCAGGGTCTTTTCTAAGCCCTTGCACCTCTGATGGCTTCTAACCACATGCCAACAGCTCACAACTAGGTAATCACTTGTAGATGGAGTTCATTTTTGTGGCCTTCGGTTGACATCTTCAGGGTTGAATTCCCCAGGGTGATGTGTCATCAGTAGCACAGTGCTGACAGGGGTGGGGCAGAAAGGCCCACAGGATTTCCTCTCCCTAGAGTCTGTCTTACCTGACCACCCATCCTCCCACCCTGGCCCAACAGTCACTCTAACTCAGTGTCCTCTTTGGGTTTGTAAACAGCCCCAAACTTCTGCATGTACTTCTTAATGTACTCCTTGGTTTTGTGTTTCACATTCTCATTGCACTCCAGGTCCTCAGGATTCTTACAGTACTTCAGCTCCTTATTCATAACACCGTGAGTCAGCTGTCCAGGGCACAGGAAGAGAGACCACAGCCACCAATCAGAGCAGAAACGATTTGAGGGGGAGGATAGGGGTGGTAATCCAGCCTGCTGCTTCAGGGCCCTTCTCACCAAGACAGGAAGTTAATAAGGGGGTAGATGTTGGGGCAGGCTGGTGCTAGGATCACCAGAAAGGATAAACTGAGCTCTGAAAATTTCTTAGATAACTACTGCTCTCATGTAAGGGTGTGCATCCCTCCCCAAACCTTCCCTCCCCATTCCTGGGTCCCCAGTCCTGACATCTGACAAGAAAAAAAGAAAAAAAACTTTCTATGATGAAAAGGGCTTCTTAGAAAGTACACAGTTTGCCCAGAATGTTGCCTGGTGGGCTACCAAAAGCAAGGGGAGTACCTTGCGAGCCAGATGTTTAAAGTCTTCAGTTGTGGTAATTCTTCCCACTTTGCAGTCAGGTTTCCGGTAAGGGTTCAGGCACTGGACGATGAACTGGGACATCTGCAGGCAAAGAAAAGAGAACACATTGCTCAACAGTCCAGAGAGGGCGAGGAGTTGTACTGAGGAAATAACTAGAAAAGGTAGTGAGTAAAGTCAGCCAATCCTTTCTCCTTCAGGTTGGCTGGTTTGGACAGTGGAATACTAGTAAGCCAGTAAGATCTGAAAAAAGGATACGGGCTCAGCCTGAGAGGGAAAGAGCTCCCCTGGATGGACTAAGCAAGGCTTAAAGGAGGCTGGAGGGACTCAAAAGCATGACTTCAATGTCGACTCCTTCAGCAGCCCCAGGTTTCAGCCAATGAATTTTGTGTCCTCGGCATAAAGACAGTAGCTAGGTTCTCTGGGCCCTGGAGGCAAGGCAGGGCACAGCAGGTGTTCCAGAGCTTCTATGAGGCTTAGCAACCCCAGGAACCACAGGAATTTTGTCATTGAAAGGTACTCAGATTCTTTAAGTGGTCATACCACAGCATGTGAAGCAGATCAAGCATGATATGACAGCCAGCAAAGGAAAACCTGGGCAGAATCATTTTCATTCCACCACTTACTATGTCCTCCCTGGGCTGTCTAAGTATGGTCTGTCCTACCCAGGTGCTCCGAAACACTCTAGGAATAGGACCTTCAGAGGTATTTGTGGTGCTAAGATCACCGAGGACAAAGGGAATAAAGAGGCCAGTCACAGCCATTTCATCAGAGAGCACTGTGAACAAGGTCTAACCATGACTAAAATTCAGTGAGCCTTCAGGTGTTCAAAGAACAAGGCTATATCACAAGGGTAGGCACTAAAGAAACAGCTGCTGGTTGAATGAGCTGAAATACCAATATGTTCACAAAGGGATCATAAGAAACTGAACTTTATCCCTGGATAAGCCTTTTAACTCAAGGTTTTTCTGGGGTTTCCTGGCCTCCAAACTCTCTTCCTTCAGTCTATCCCCTCAAACACAGACAGGGATTTCATTACCCCCTGCTTAAAATCCTGCAATGGTTCCTGATAACCCAGAGAGACACAGAGTTCCTACAGGAAGAAGCACAATACCATTCCACCTCATTTTCAACAGCCCTCCCATACCTTGTGCTATAGCCCATCGGGCCACTTACAACTCCCTGGAAGGGAAGATGCTCTCTCTTGCCTCTCTACATTTTGTTGACGTAAGTTAGGTCCCCTGCTGATCCATCTGGCCAACTCCTACCCCTGATTCAAGCACGCTTCCTGACAGCCCAGATTGTGACTCCCAGCCCTAATAGGGCATACTTTTCACACAGCTGCCGTTACTTATTTATAGGTCTGTTTCTTCCAAAACACTACAAGCCCCTTCAATGAATGAAGATTGGAGTTTAGAATCTAGATGCTATGAGGCAGACAAGTTTAGTGTCTTGATGGCTGGTAAGACACACTTCTGGTAGCATAAAGAGGAGCAGTATTCTCCCAAGCCCTGGAAAATTAGGCAGCTACCAAAGGAGGGTCCCAGAACCCTCCTTTCTTTCCCCTAGCAGGGATACATGATTCTTGGTATTAGAATCCATTTAGAGGCCCTGACTCAGGTACAAAGCCTGGAGTCAAATGAGATATTACAGAAACAGAAGTGGACTTTGAGCCAGAAGGCCTGAGTTCAAATCTTTTGTCTAGAACTTGCCTTCTCTGAACCTTGAGTTCTTTCACCTGAATAAAAGGAAAGGCAATCTGTCTTGCCTACCTCAAGGGCTGTTGTGGGGACAAAATGAGTCAATGGGTAAACAGCTGAAATGAATCAATGCTTAACCAGTTGAAAAAGGCCACACCTCTTTCACATAACAACTAAGTCAAATCACAGAGGCAAGAGGAATACCCAAAGACAAGGCAGCCTACCACTACATACAGCTTTCTTTTGCCATAGATGCTACAGAAGGCCAACAGTCAAACAAGTAAGTGTGGTCTGAGACTTGGCTCCTGTCAAGCCAAGAAAAGATGGCTCAGGAGTTTTCAGTGGGAAAAGCAGCACTTCAGCAAGGCACACACATGCAAGGAACACCTTGTGTTCCTGCCTATCTTGGGGCAAGAGATATTCGACATACTTAGGACAAGAAAGGAAAGGGTTCAGATTTAAGCCTGAGGTGCTTAGTGCTTACATCCACCAAACCTTACCTCTTTTCTGAATACTTCTTTGCTTTTCTTTGCTAGTTCACTGGAGGTGTCTGCTTCTGCTGTCTTGGGCTTTTTCGAGGTCTAAAAACGGAAGAGAAAACACAGCAGTGCTGGTATGAGAAGTCAGTTTAGTGACGCCCTACTGTCCCAGAACCCTCCTTTCTTTCCCCTGCAGGGATACATGATTCTTGGTATTAGAATCCATTTAGAGGCCCTGACTCAGGTACAAAGCCTGGAGTCAACCTGGCTATTATGTTTCAAATTCTGTTATATGGTTTGGTTCTCCTTCTTATAAGTTCCAATTCTCTACCCTAAGTCAAAGCTACAACTTTGATATAGCCACACATTTCAGAGTCACTCATGTCCCTGTTCTGGGTTCAGCTCCCTGAACTATCAAGCGAGGCCTGCACAAAACAAGCTCCATCTCTCCCACCTCTGACATTCTAGGATTCCAGGACAGAGGCAAAACACTCTGTTTTGAAGACTCTTAAATACTCATCACCTTTCCTCCAAAGGTGAAGTTGGCTAGACTGTAGAAGACAGTCTCAGGATGCAAGAGAGGCTCCTTGGAGGTTGGTACCTTCAGTTTAGGAACAGAAAGATTAAGGAAGTATCACAATATTAGGGGGCAGGTGATGAGGGTCATCAAAGCCAGTGAACAGATAAGTAGACGATGACACAGAAGATACTCTGTGTCCCCAGCTGGCAAGATAATGACAAACCCAGGAACATTCCTTCCAGCACTGCTAGAGGGAGGCTTCCAACTTCCCTCTAGGTACTGCACCAGAAGGTGATGAGTTGGAAGCTCTGCTATTCAGAGTACCTGTCATGCAGGCCATCTCCCCAAACCTTTGCCCACCACTAGCCATCAGGCCCCTTCCCAGTAAATGTGCTTTTCCATTGAAAATAATAATTATGAGCATTCCCCTCCAAATATAAGTTACTTCATAATGGATCTAGAAGCTGGAGTTGATATTATAGGTACTACATGCTTTTGTGTTAGGGGCACAGGGCAGAATAATTTTCCTGCTCCCCACCCATCTCCTGGTTCTGTTTCTTCCATTTCCATAAACAATATGAAGGCTCTGGTTCTAAATCAGCTGGACTAGCTCCAGAGAAAGGTGGCACTCCCTTGGCTTTAGATTGTTACATATCAGCTTTCTCTGCTGTGTCATAAAAGCTGTACGTATTTTACATTTTTCTAATTTCTTCATGTAGCTGTATGGGGAGATTAGGGGGCAGAGTAAAAAGAACATAAAGATCCAATTTGTCTTTTTAAGAAAACAAAATTAAGCAAAAATAATACTATTCATATAAGTTAAGTCTATTTTCAAGTGTTTTGCTTTGGGATTTTATTTTATTTTTCCCAGTTGTACAGGGTATGAGTATGCTCCACAGTAAAACCTCAGGTAGTAAGGGATCAAGAATTATTTGAGTAAGTCAAGAAAACTTTAACACATCCCCAGCTGTTCTCTTGTAGCTCTCAAAGGTGAGCAGCAACAGAAATGAGTACAGAAAGCCCCTGCAGGTCTGACAGCTATCTCAAAGATCTGGGTCTTATGGAAGAGACCAGGCTCTAAGTGAGGGTACTACGTAAATAGAAATGTCTTGTTTCACTCTGGATAGGGTATGCATTCACAAAGCTAAATGAACCCAAAGCACTGTTAATAGATTTATAATTTAATCCCTGACTTGGTGAGGTTGGCAGTGGGGTGGCCTTTAAAAACACAGTTATAGAATACAATCCACTGAGCTCTGCCTAGGAGCTATCTTGGTCCTCCTGAGTGCCGAGCAATTGGGATCGAGAAAGGAAATAAAATGAGGGGTCTCCAGACTTACATCATGGAAATCATGAACCAAAATGAAATACTCTTGAGAGTACTGAAATTCACGAAACCCTCTCTTCATGGTCTGTGGTTTGCAAATGGCACGGGAAATAATTTCAGAAACTGACTAACATTTACTCAAATCCAAGGCCAAGCAAAGTAACCAGAGTCAGAGTTGAGGATAGCACTTGTTATTGACATCAACAACCTTAGGACCCCTCACTCCAAAAAAGTCTCATTTAATCGCTTCTCGGCCTTTTGGCTAAGATCAAGTGTAAAAAAGTCCCATTTAAAAATTTAGCAGGTAAGGCTGGGCGCGGTGGCTCACGCGGTCAAGAGATCAAGACTATCCTGGCCAAAATGGTGAAACCCTGTCTCTACTGAAAATACAAAAATTAGCTGGGCGTGGTGGCGTGTGCCTGTAGTTGCAGCTACTTAGGAGGCTGAGGCAGGAGAATCGCTTGAATCTGGGAGGTGGAGGTTGCAGTGAGCCGAGATTGCGCCACTGCACTCCAGCCTGGGAGACAGAGCAACACTGTCTCCAAAAAAAGAAAAAAAAATTAGCAGGTGGGGCGCAGTGACTCATGCCTGTAATCCCAGCACTTTGGGAGGCCAAGATGGGGAGATCGCTTGAGCCCAGGAATTCAAGACCAGCGTCTCTATAAAAAAATTTAAAAATTAGCTGGGCATGGTGGCTGTGCCCATGGTCCCAGTTACCTAGGAGGCTGAGGTTGGAGAATTGCGTCAGCCTAGGAGGTTGAGGCTGCAGTGAGCTGTGATCATGCTACTGCACTCCAGCCTGGGCAACAAAGCAAAATGCTGTCTCCAAAAAGAAAAAAAGCACTTTTAAGGAAACCACCAGAGAACAGGGTGGGGGCTTTGATACATAAAAAAGCAAAGTGCTTCCAGATCCTCAGCAATAAACAATAATCAGTTTGCCTTTTCTCTATTTTGGCTTATACAGAGTATCAGTCAATTAAAGATTCTGGTGGAAATCTATGTGAGGCAGTGGACAGTTAGGAGTACACAATGAAATGAGCAAAGGGCCTGGCAGAAAGCCAGCGCTTACTGCCTTTAGAAGATGACCCTGCTGTCAGCCTTCATCTGTGGCACATCTGGATTCCTAGGAAATCTGTTCTGATTATGACAAGGCAGGCCTGAGTACCTTTATATTACCCAAGGTGAAGCTTGAGCCCTTCTGGATTAGTTGGCAATGGCCTTAAGCTTATTGGGCAGTTCTGGTAACCAACCACACACAGGCTGTGTAACACAACAGAATCATCCTTTATTATAAATATTGACATGACTATGTCACAATGACTTGGAACCAAGAGGGTATGGCTTGAGTTACAGAAATGAGTCCTGACAAAGGCAGAGCAGGACATACTCAGCTAATGCTTCTCTCTCCCTGTATTTAATTACTGTTTAGAGGGCCAGGCACAGTGGCTCATGCCTGTAATCCTAGCACTTTGGGAGGCTGAGGCGGGTGGATCATAAGGTCAGGAGTTCAAGACCAGCCTGACCAAGATGGTGAAACCCCATCTCTACTAAAAAATACAAAAATTAGCCAGGTGTGGTGGTGGGCACCTGTAATCCCAGCTACTCAGGAGGCTGAGGCAGGAGAATCGCTTTAACCTGGGAGGTGGAGTCTGTAGTGAGCCGAGATCATGCTACTGCACTCCAGCCTAGGTGACAGAGCCATACTCCGTTTCAAAAAAAAAAAAAAAAAAAAAAAAATCTGTTTAGAACATAAATCGTAAATCATCCACTGAGGAACTACATCTTTTGTGGCAGCAAGAATCCAGAAGCAGGAGAAGAAGCTGAGTCATCATAAACACTATACACACAATTCAACCTAAGCTCTGCAGCACATGAACCTGTGCATGTTAATTTTTAAAAGGTTAAGATCTTTGAAAATAGTAAAAACTTAGTACAATTGGTGTTCTGCATCCATAGGCCAGCCATAGATAGAAAATATTTTAAAAATACAATAAAAATAATACAAACAAGAACCAATTATAAAAAACCCCAATGCTGTATAACCACTATTTACATAGCATTTACATTGTATTGGGTATTATACGCAACACAGAGGTGATTTACAGCATATGGGAGGACGTGCGTAGGTGACATACAAACACTATGCCCTTTTATAAGGGACTTGAGCATCCTTAGACTTTGGCATCCATGATGGGATGTCTTGAAATCAATCCCCTATGGATACAGTGTGACAACTGTAATATGTCTCAAGGTATTCTTCTTTTGGTTGATTTTACTTGGGATCCTTTAGGCTTCATGAATCTGGATGCCTATGTCCCTCTCTCAAGACAGGAAATTTTCAACATTATTTACTTCTTAAACAAATTTTATATAGGCTAGACGTGGTGGCTCAGGCCTATAATCCCAGCACTTTGGGAGGCCGAGGCAACCAGATCACTTGAGGTCAGGAGTTCAAGATCAGCCTGGCCAAAAAAGCAAAACCCCATCTCTACTAAAAATACAAAAGGGCCAGGCGTGATGACTCAAGCCTGTAATCCCAGCACTTTAGGAGGCTGAGGTGCACGGATCATGAGGTCAGAAGACCAAGACCAGCCTGGCTAACACGGTGAAACCCTGTCTCTAATAAAAATACGAAAAATTAGCCAGGTATGGTGGCGGGCGCCTGTAATCCCAGCTACTTGGGAGGCTGAGGCAGCAGAATTGCTTGAACCTGGGAGGCAGAGGTTGCAGTGAGCCGAGATCGTGCCATGGCACTCCAGCCTGGGTGACAGAGTGAAACTCCTTCTCAAAAAAACAAACAAACAAATTAGCTGGGCCTGGTGGTGCATGCCTGTAATCCCAGCTAACTGGGAGGCTGAGGCATGCGAATTGCTTGAACCTAGGAGGCAAAGGTTGCATTGAGACGAGATCACACCACTGCACTCCAGCCTGGGCGACAGAGCAAGACCCTGTTTGAAAAATACATTGGCTCTTGATGCCACTTCTCTGCAACTCCCTCAATGCAACAAATACTCTAAAACTACTATTTTAACGTAACATAGTTAGAGGAGATCTACTATACCTTATGACTGTTAAGTAAAAGCCAGGAGGCAGCAGTAAATAAACTGCTGCCTCAATTGTGCAAGTAGTAATAATTCAGGTCAGAGGTGCTCAAAGGGAAGATTTGATTTTACACTTTACACTTACCACCACTTTACACTTATCTTGATGGTGAGTACAAGATAATGAAGGGAACAACAATGGACAGAAAAGAGAAAAGGAACAGTCTCACAATGTTTAGTCTCATTTTGAGATAGAGCGAGGAGACTCCATCTCAAAAAAAAAAAAACAAAAACAAAAACAAAAAAACTGGATTAGTGCCTGGGCTAGGAAGTAACTGCAAATGGGTATGAGAGGTCTTACTGGGAGGAGGAAAATGTTCTAAAACCAGATTATGGTAATGGCTGCATAATTTGGTAAATTTACTAAAAGCTATTAAATTGTAAGTCTAAAGCAAGTAGATTTTATACTAGGTTTATTATGCCAATATTGCTGCTGGTGGTTTTTTTTTTTTTTTTTTTTTTTTTTTTTGAGACAGTCTCACTCTTGTTGCCCAGGCTGGAGTGCAATGGCATGATCTTGGCTCACTGCAACCTCTGCCTCCCTGGTTCATGTCATTCTCCTGCCTCAGCTTTCCAAGTACCTGGAACTACAGGCACCCACCACCATGCCCAGATAATTTTTTGCATTTTTTTTTTTAGTAGAGTCAGGGCTTCACCATGTTAGCCAGGATGCTTTTTTAAAAAAAAAAAAAAAAAAAAAAAAGCTTGTCCAGACTTGTGCTTCTGGTCATGACAGATTAACTGTTAAATGAATTAGCCCTCTCAGAGTTAAAAACTGGAAAACTAGACAAAATACATGAAAAAGGCAGTCTGCACACACTAGACATTAAGCAGCACTAAACTATGATCCTGAGACAAGGGACAAAATGAGGTAAGCTAACAATTCACAGAGCTCACAGAAGGCTGGGAAACAAGTGAGCTTCCACCAGCTAAAGTGAAGAGATCTCCATTAGATAACCTGTGGCATTCAATGGAGATCTCAGACAGGCAATGACTTAGGAGATACCCTACAGAAAAAATTACTCTTCACTCAACCCAACAAAGATTAAGAACAGCCTTTAAAAAATGAAGGTGATCCACAAGTAACTTGACTATCAGAACAAAGTTCAACATTCTTTAATGGAAAGTAACAAAATTTTGAAACTCAACAACGTAACAGTCACAATGTCCAGTGTTCAACTGAAAATAGCAGGCGATTATTAAAAAGCTATTATAAATCTTCACAGTTATGAAAGAAAACATGAACACAGTGAAGAAATTAAAACTACTGGGCCAAAGGGACAGAGAAGCACAGGTGGCACCATGTTCCTGACTGCCCTCCCCAACCACAGCACCATTCCTGGTGGCAGTAGATTGGTCATCTGGAGAACCACTACTAGCTGAGCATGCCCTACCTGACCATGGGGCAGGAGTATGGCCACACTGTAGTGCACAGGGCAGAGGCCTTTGGGGCCATGAAGACAGCCAACACTTCCAAGTTTCCCTCACATAGATTTGTTGTAGACCGGCTCGACCATCTCAGTGTCACCAAGAAATGGTTCTAACCCTGAGCTATCAAACTCCCCCAAACTTTTATTTGTATTTTTTTTTTTGGAGACAATGTCTCACTCTGTCACCAGGTTGGAGTGCAGTGGCATGATCTTGGCTCACTGTAGCCTCGACCTCTGGGGCTTGGGTGATTCTCCCACCTCAGCCCCCGAAACAGCTGGGACTACACGTGTGCACCAAAATGCCTGGCTAATTTTTTAAAAAAATTTTATAATGGTTTTGCTTTGGCATCCCAAGGTGTTAGGATTATGCAGGTGTGAGCCACTGTGTCCAGCTACCCTTCAATCTTGTAGATCACAGGGCTGCCCCTGTCTTTATCTGGTCGTGGAACTAAAACTGTAGCTTCTTTTTTTTTTTTTTGAGACGGAGTCTCGCTCTGTTGCCCAGGCTGGAGTGCAGTGGCACAATCTCGGCTCACTGCAAACTCCGCCTCCTGGGTTTACACCATTCTCCTGCCTCAGCCTCCCGAGTAGCTGGGACTAAAGGCGCCCGCCACCTCGCCCGGCTAATTTTTTGTATTTTTTAGTAGAGACGGGGTTTCACCGTGTTAGCCAGGATGGTCTCGATCTCCTGACCTCGTGATCCGCCCGTCTCGGCCTCCCAAAGTGCTGGGATTACAGGCTTCAGCCACCGCGCCCGGCCTAAAACTGTAGCTTCTATAAAAATGTAAGCCTTTGGACCAGAAACTTATTAAAACATACAAATATAAAACAAAACAAAATAAAAAATAAAATACAAATATGAGTATTACCTGGGACCCTAACCACTCTAATACTTAAAAATATAATCACTGTCCTATTGTGTTTCTTGTCTCTTTAACCTGACAGGAAGATACCAGGGATTTCCTGGGGAACACATGGTATAAAATGTATTTTGAAAAAAGCTACAATAAAGCTACAAATTATGATTTGGAGGTACCTGCTTAAGTATGAGATACTTGATAGGGGCTTTATTATGCAAAGTTAGTTTGCTTAACTGCCTACACTTAAATGCAGTTTTTCAGTTAAACATATTCCTAAAAATAACATTTTATTCTGGGACTTGACTACAAAAAGGGGACATTTAAATGAAGTAAAAATGGCCGGACACGATGGCACACGCCTGTAATCCCAGCACTTTGGGAAGCCCAGATGGGCAGATCACTTGAGGTCAGGAGTTTGAGACTAGCCTGGCCAACAGGGCAAAGCCCCATAAAAATACAAAAATTAGCTGGGCTTGGTAGCAGGCGCCTGTAATCCCAGCTACTCGGGAGGCTGAGGCAGGAGAATCGCTTAAACCTGGGAAGCGGAGGTTGCAGTGAGCCGAGATCGCACCACTGAACTCCAGCCTGGGCAACACAGTGAGACCTTGTCTCGAAAAAAAATAAAATAAAATGAAAAATACAATGAAGTGAGAGTACTGTTAAAAATAAAACAGTAATTAAAACTATTAAAAATAAGCAAATTAAAATTTGAGAGCAGAAAAATATAACTGAAATTTTAACATGAATCAATGGATGAGCTTAGCTAATTCAATACAGCAGAAGGTAAATCAGTGAACTTTAAAAAGAGGGCAACAGAAACCATGCAAACTGAAGCATAGGGAGAAAAGAGCTGAAAAAAGTTTGACAGAGATGTGGTGCTCTGTGAAACAGTATCAAGTGGTTTAATAACATGTATATAATTGGAGTCCCAGGAAAAGGGACAATGGTATAAAAAGATATATTTGAAAAAATTTCCATATTTGATGAAAACTACCAATCATGGATCTAAAATGTACAAGAATCAAAGCAGATTAAACACAAAGAAAACAAAATCAAAGTATATCATAAACCACTAAAAACTGTTTATAGGCCAGGCACAGTGGCTCACGCCTGTAATCCCAGCATTTTGGGAGGCTGAGGCGGGCGGATCACAAGGTCAGGAGATCGAGACCATCCTGGCTAACATGGTGAAACCCCGTCTCTACTAAAAATACATAAAATTAGCCAGGCGCGGTGGCGGGCGCCTGTAGTCCCAGCTACTCGGGAGGCTGAGGCAGGAGAATGGCATGGGCCCTGGAGACGGAGCTTGCAGTGAGCCAAGATCGCACCACTGCACTCCAGCCTGGGCGACAGAGCAAGACTCCGTCTCAAAAAAAAAAAAAAAAAAAACTGTTTATAAAAGACAAAATCAAGATATATGGGGGAAAAAGATAATTATATTTTTATTATAAACTATTATTAAAAAATGGAAACATCTTTTAAGTGTTGAAAGGAAAAAAATATAAATTTAGAATTCCATATCCAGTGAAAGTATCTGTCATAATAAACCTGCACATGGATGTTTTTAATAGCTTTATTTATAATTGCCAAAAGTTGGAAACAACCAAGATGTCCTTCAGTAAGTGAATGATAAATAAACTGTGGTACACTCAGACATTCAGTGCTAAAAGGAAATGAGCTATCAGGCCATGAAAAGACATGGTAGAAGCCTCAATGCATATTGCTAAGTGAATGAAGCCAATCTGAAAAGGCTGCCTGCTGTAGCTAACTACTGGAAAAAGCAAAACTATGAAGACCATAAAGAGATCAGTGGCTGCCAGGAACCGGGAAAGAGAGAGGAGAGAAGGCATGATGAATAAGAGGTGGTTCAAAAGGTTTTTAGGGCAGTGAAACTATTCTGTATGTTACTATGATGCTATATAGATGACACAATACCTTTGTTAAAACTCACAAATGTACAATACCAAGAATGAATCCTAATGTAAATTACGGACTTTGGGTGGTAATAATGTGTCATAGTAGATTCATCAATTGTAACAAATGTACCACTCTAGCACTTTGATGTTGACAGAAAGGGAAGCTTGTGCATGTGTAGTGGCAGGGGGTATATGGAAACTCTCCGTACTTCCTGTTCAATTTTGCTATGCCAAAATAGAACTAAAATTGCTTCAAAAATAAAGACTATGGCCGGGCACGATGGCTCACGCCTGTAATCCTAGCACTGGGAGGCCAAGGCGGGCAGATCACGAGGTCAGGAGATCGAGACCATCCTGGCTAACACAGTGAAACCCCGTCTCTACTAAACAATATAAAAAATTAGCCAGGTGTAGTGGCGGGCGCCAGTAGTCCCAGCTACTTGGAAGGCTGAGGCAGGAGAATGGCATGAACCCGGGAGGCGGAGCTTGCGGTGAGCCGAGATCATGCCACTGCACTCCAGCCTGGGCGACAGAGCAAGACTCCATCTCAAAAAAAAAAACCAAAAAACAAAAAAAACCACTACTTTTTAAAAAGTGGTAGACAAAAGCTGACAAAATGCATCAACAGTAGATCTGAAATACTAGAAATGTTAAAGGAAATTCTTTAGGTTAAAGGAAAATGATTCCAGATGGAAATTCAAACCTACATGAGAGAATGAAGAGTGCTGGAAATGGTAAATATGTGGGTAAATACAGGACTTAATGGTAGATTGTGATAAGATAAATATGCATACTGTAAACCTTACAATACTGTTTTTCAAATGTGTAGGTCTCAAGATCCCTTTATACTTTTAAAACACTGAGGACTGCAAAGAGCTTTTATTCATATGGGTTATAGCTATCAAAATTTTTCGTATTAGAAATTAAGTTAAACTGAGAAAAAATTAAGCATTATTTTAAAATAACATTAGCAAATCTATTATATAACAATAATATAATTTTTTGTGAAAAATAACTGCTTTCCAAAACTAAAGCAATTCAGTTAAGAGTGGCAGTTTTACATTTTGGAAATCGCTTTTAACGTCTCACTTAGAATATAGCTGAAGTCTCACTGCCTTCTGTATTCAAATATGTCATGTGCCCCCTGGAAAATTCCATGGCATATTTGTGAATGTACCAAATGTGACAGAGGAACGTAACGTTTTCATATTATTATTAAAACAGCTTTAACCTTGTGGCTCCCTTGAAAGGGTCTTAGGCACCCTAGAGGTCCCCATACCAAACATTTTGAGAACCACTGTCTTAACCACCAAGAAGTAAAGCAGGCCAGGTGTGGTGGCTCACACCTGTAATCTCAGCACTTTGGGAGGCCACAGCAGGAAAATTGCTTGACACCAGAAGTTTGAGACCAGCCTGGTCATCAACACCACAAGACCCTGCCTCTACAAAAATGTACAAAAATTAGCTACTTGGGTGGCTAAGACGGGAGGATCATGTGGGCCTGGGAGGTGGAGACTACAGTGAGCCCTGATGGTGCCACTGCACTCCAGCCTGGGAAACAGAGTGAGACCATGGCTCAAAAAAATAAAAAATAAAATAAAGAGGTATGGCTAAGTCAGTAGGAAAAAAACAAAACAAAAACAAAAACACTGAATACTGAAATAAATTCTAAATCAACCCAAAAGAAAGCAAAGACAAATAAAAATTTAAAAACAAATAATAAGGCTGGGCACTTTGGGAGGCTAAGGCAGGTGGATCGCCTGAGGTCAGGAGTTTGAGACCAGCCTGGCTAACATGAAACCCAGTCTCTACTAAAAATACAAAAATTAGCCGGGCATGGTGGCGGGTGCCTGTAATCCCAGCTACTCAGGAGGCTGAGGCAGGAAAATTGCTTGAACCCAGGAGGCAGAGATTGCAGTGAGCCAAGATCATGCCACTGCACTCCAGCCCGGGTGACAGAGCAAGACTCTGTCTCCAAAAATAAATAAATAAATAAAAATAACAAGAGGGTGGATCTTAAGTCCAAACCTACTGATATGTTTAACACACCAATTAAAAGGCAGAGGACTGTCAGAGTCATGAGTAGCAAAAAGGTGTTATAAAATAACCATCCTGGCCAGGCAGGGTGGCTCACACCTGTAATCCCAGCACTTTGGGAGGCCAAGACGAGTGGATCACCTGAAGTCAGGAGTTCCAAACCAGCCTGGCCAACATGGTGAAACACCGTCTCTACTCCAAATACAAAAATCAGCCAGGTGTGGGGGCAGGTGCCTGTAATCCCAGCTACTCAGCAGGCTGAGGCATGAGAATCGTTTGAACCTGGGAGGCGGAGGTTGCAATGAGCTGAGATTGCACCACTGCACTCCAACCTGGGTGACAGAATGAGACTGTCTCAGAGAGGGGGAAAAAAAAAAGCCATCCTTAAAGACTGAATTGCTTTGCGCAAGTACTTGTCAATTCCTTTATTTACAGTATCATTTCTGAATTTTAGGGCCTACAGACATAAGCCTCGAGATAAATTTTACTAAAAAAAATTCAAAGGTTTCCCACCAAAGGTTCATATTCTTTTACATTTTCAAATTCCCAAGGTCTATCCCCAACAATGCCCTTCCAACCTCATGCTGGATTACAAGTTTTATGATGCCTATGTTCCTCCTACAAGTAAACAGAGCTATTCCCCAAACATATCCCAAATATTCCCCTCCTTCCCTGCCTTTGCTCCAGCTGTCCTTTTAGCCTATCTTTGCTTACTGAAAAATTCCTCATCCTTTAAAGCTCAAATGCTTTAAAGGACTTTCTCACAAAGTCCTCATAACTTCCTCTGGTTGAGTTACTTCTATGTTCCCAGGATGAAAAAGCAAGACAGAGCTATAAGCAACCACTTGTACCATGCTGAGGAGGCAGGTGGTGCAGGACTGCCAGTGTAGGCAGGGACAGACTTGAAGGAGAAGTAATCTAGAAAGAGGCTGGTCTGAAGTCTAGGGGAATGTGCGTATCTCCTAAGAACTCAGCTCTTGGGTATACAGAAATTAATCTGATTGATTCTATATGTGAATTTCTGACTGAAAACCAAGACCAAATCTTAACACTTGCACTCAAGTAACTAAAGTTATAAGCCCTGTCGTGGTTTGATCATATTCTCTCTTTTTATTTTTTTTGAGACAGAGTCTTGTTCATGTTGCCCAGGTTGGAATGCAGTGGTGCAATCTCGGCTCACTGCAACCCCTGTCTCTGGGGTTCAAGCGATTCTCTTGCCTCAGCCTTTCAAGCAGCTGGGATTACTATGCACTCAGGCATGTGCCACCATGCCCAGCTAATTTTTCTATTTTTAGTAGAGACAGGGTTTCACCACGTGGGCCAGGCTGGTCTCAAACTCCTGACCTCAGGTGATCCACCCGCCTGGGCCTCCCAAAGTGCTGGGAATGCAGGCGTGAGCCACAAGGTTTCACCATGTTGGCTAGGCTAGTCTTGAACTCCTGGGCTCAAGTGATCGGGCCACCTTGGCCTCCCAAAGTGAGCTGCCGTGCCTAGCCTATGATGATTCTTTTTGGGAGAAAAGATCTCTACCTTTATTTGTTCACAACAGGAAATACATTTGGCAGCTTAATTCTTTGTACACTCTCATTATTATTATTTGAATCCCAGGAGGGATTTACGTATACATACAATGGCAGAAAAGAATAAAAGGGCCTCTCCAATCTTCTCTAACAACTGAGTGAAGCTGACACCTTTGAATCTCCATTAGAAGTGCTACTCTATAACCCCCCGAGGCAGTTAAGAGCTAGTATTAGGAGGAATGTTTTCTCTTTATAATCTCCCGTTCCCTTTCATTTTTATACATGTACCTCCCCCCAACAAACATGAACATATCAATATATCAGAATTAATTGTGAATTAAGTGTTAGATTTAGTTTAGTGCTCTTTTCCTTCCTAGGATAGACTGTATTTTCTTTTGCAGGCCTCTAAAGTCCTTGTTTGTTGTCTCTACAAAAATTTTTAAAAATTAGCCAGGCATGGTGGAACGTACCTATAGTCCTGGCTACTCAGGAGGCTGAGACAAAAGAATTACTTGAGCCCGGGAGTTCGAGGTTACAGTAAGCTATGCTTGTACCACTGTACTCCAGCCTGGGCTACAGAGTGAGGGAGACCCTGCCTCTAAAAACAAATCAAAGCAAACCAAACGACAAAATAAATAAATCCCTCAGTTTACCACTTAACCACATAATACTGTACATTTTCAAACCTTACCTTCCTATGACCCCTGGGAGCAATAACCTTGCCTTATACTGCTTTTGTATCTCCAGGTCTGGGCATGGCATTTGTGTGGAATAGGAACTCAAATGTCTGATAAATAACCAAAATGTAAAAGAGTGAGATTAAGTTCAGATCTGTGTGATTTAAAATGTGTATTTAGAGATCCAAAGTTCCAAGCTAGTGGATTATAATTCAGGCATTGCCTTTTGGATATAATACTTCCAACAGCCTACTCCCCAGGCACACATGCACCTACGGTTAACAGAGGAGTAAAGATCAAACATAACCTGACAAATACACTCACTCTGGGTGGTTGGATATAGTAAAGTTTTATGATAATACTTCTCTTACAGTCGATCACAAACAATACTGCCAATTATTTAGACTTGAATGTGTAATTACCTTGGGACCTTGTATCACTTCAGATTCTGATCTACCAGGTCTGGGAAAGGGAGTGAGAGTCTGTGTTTTTAACAGGTGGTGCCTGGTGCCATTGGGTGCTGAGTAGACCTAACTATTACACTAAGCTCATTGTGAAGGTTCCAGCTCTAGAGTCAACCCCTCCAGTCCATCTCCAGCAGACAGCCTTGTAAAAGGCAAATGTCACTGCTCAAATCACTTTAAAGGTTTCCCTTTCTCACCAGCTAGCCAGAGAATGAAGGTCTAATTATGTAGCATGGCACATAAGCTGCCCTTTTACTTGGCTCCTACTTCATGCTTGGCTAGTTTGACGACCTGGATTTCCTAATACAGGTCTTCATATAAGAAAGGCAATTCCTTGAGCATTAAATAAGCAGCAGTGAACTTCATGCCCATTCCTCATTTGTTCTGAAAGGCCATAATTTAATAAGCATATACTAGACCAAAAGACTGCATCGAGATTAATAGTTATGGTGCCATGAACTTGGGCTTACAAGAAGGGTAAGGCCTCCAACATGCTTTATAAACTTGGTCCCAGAACTCAGCTATATTGCTGCACCAGATCTTTTCTTAATCCCTTTGTTTATTTTTCAAAAGATGTAACCAACACAGTACAGAAGTCTGGAAATGGGAGTTGTGATTTTTGTTTGTATTTAAGCTTACATATAATTTAAATGGCAAGTGCTTAGCAGGCTTGGGCATATTCCTAAATGATTCAGGAAACAAGACAGCACAACAGCTAGAGTGAAGTGGCTACGTGATTTATGTGATTCATTTGAAATTTAGCAGACTCCACATGGATTGAACTTAAGTGTGTATCTTTTTGCAAATGCCAAACACATGTGAAAAGAGAAAAACATTTCCTCCAAAAGTGAATAAAATATAAACAGAAGAATGAATTCATTTCTACTTTAATCCCTCCTCACTCCAGCTCCTTGTCTTCCCTCTTCCTTCTTCCACCTATTCCCAATAATTTAACCAGTGGTTTTAGAACATAAAAATATGATATCTGATGTCATTCAAGACACTTCATATGGTCAGCTGTGGTGGCTCATGCCTGTAATCCCAACACTTTGGGAGGCTGAAACAGCCAGATTGCTTGAGGTCAGGAGTTCAAGGCCAGTCTGGGCAACATGAAGAAATCTCATCTCTACTAAAAATACAAACATTAGCCGGGCATGGAATGCACATCTGTAGTCCCAGCTATTCGGGAGGTTAAGGCAGGAGAACTGCTTGAACTCAGGAGGCAGAGGTTACAGTGAGCTGAGATTGTGCCACTGCACTCCAGCCTGGGCAACAGAGTGAGACTCCATCTCCTTTAAAAAAAAAAAAAAAAGGCAAAGAGAGAGAACAAGAGAGGCCCTGAAGCAATCATAGTAAGGGGTGTTTTGAACACCCCTCGCAATTCTTAGCCATTTATCTCCCTCAAATGAGTAAGTAGTTAGCATGCATCTGAGTCTCTGAATCTAAAAAAGACCATTCTTTCCCCCTGACTTCATCTCTACACCTTGATACATGCATGGTTACTCACTTATTTTTCAGAATAAGGAAAAAAGAATCCCAAGACCATGTGACTACTGGCCTTATAGAATGACAGAACAAAGACTCCCAAATGATCAGGAAATACATGTGTAAGCCACACTCACCTTCATGGGGTTTTCATCATATGTTGGAGTTCCCAGGTCCATCTCAGCTTCATGCTCAAGGCTGGCATCATCTCCTGGACTTTCCCAAGTAGGAGGATCCCACTGAGTCTGCCTAGAAAGAGAAAAAACAGCCATGCTGTCAGGGCTAGGAAACAGAATCCTGACATAAACATCACTGTTCATACATACATAAAACACAACATACAATAAGACATAGAATAAGTCAGCTCCATGAGTTAGAGACAAACTTTTTCTATCTTCCTAACAGCAATGACTTCAGCACAAAGACATGCCCCTCCTCATTGTCCATATTTCTGTGGGCAATGATGTGGCAACACTGACTGGATGTCAAAAAGAGCAGTAAATCCAAACATCCTGTCTCTCACCTGACTCTTAAAGTCATGCAAATAAGACTCGGCAAAGCCTAAAATGTACAAGAAATAGGTCCCTGCCTATGTCACCCCTCTGTAGATGAAGAGGTAAACAGTGACCGTACCTAGCATATAATTGGAGCAAAATAAATTATATAACACCTCTTGCAATCCTTGACCATGTGAGAAAATTATCCCTTGCTTCAAGGAGTTTTCTTTTTAATAGTTCTGCCCCTTTAGTTTAATGACTGACAAGAAAAATACGTACAGGTTAAAAACGTGCACCCTAGGCCAGGCATGGTGGCTCATGCCTGTACTCCCAGCACTTTGGAAGGCTGAGGCGGGTGGATTACCTGAGGTCAGGAGTTCGAGACCAGCCTGGCCAACATGGTGAAACCCCATCTCTACTAAAAATACAAAAAATTAGCCAGTTGTGGTGGCAGGTGCCTGTAATCCCAGCTACTCAGGAGGCTGAGTCAGTAGAGTATCTTCAACCTGGGAGGCAGAGGTTGCAGTGAGCCGAGATCGTGCCATTGCACTCCAGCCTTGGCAACAAGAGTGAAACTCCATCTTAAAAAACAAACAAAAACACAAAAACCTGTACTCTCTGCTAAAAATATTCTCGACCAACTGCAAAAAGAAGGTTTCAGCCAGGTTAACTCATTAAATGTTTACAGTCATTTTGAAAATAAGCAGGCAAAGATTTTTCTTTTTAGAAAAAGATCTGTAGGATAAAAAGTGGAAGTAAGGATATTCACGTTCAGGAGTCTGAAGCCAGCTGTAACAGAGAATGTTATGAGGGCAGTGACTTAAAATGTCAAAAGCCTCAAAGGATCTAACAAATCTGGCAGGTCAATCTTGTCACTATAATCTTCTGCTTTACCACCACATCAATCTTTAGTCAACAACATAACAACATTAAAGACATTCGATATAAATCTGTGTGTGTGTGTGTGTGTGTGTGTGTGTGTGTGTGTGTATAGTTGTAAAAATAGGCTTACCTCTGACCTATGGAATTCATTTATTTTAAAAGGCTCAACATTTCTATCATAATAAAAGAACCACAAGCAGCTAAGGGTGTTATCATAGAAACTGAACAAATATATATATATATATGTCTGTTCCTAGCTACCAGATAAAACCTAGAAAAGACAGGAAAGGTACACATATAAATAAGAAATACAAACTTTTTTTTTTTTTTTTTTTGATTCTGAGATAGAGTGTCACTCTGTAGCCCAGGCTGGAGTGCAATGGCGTGATCTCAGCTCACTGCAACCTCTGCCTCCCGGGTTCAAGCGATTCTCCTGCTTCAGCCTCCTGAGTAGCTAGGATTACAGGCGCATGCCACCATGCCTGGCTAATTTTTGTATTTTTAGTAGAAGCAGGGTTTCACCATGTTGGTCGGCTGGTTTTGAACTCCTGACCTCATGATTTGCACGCCTCAGCCTCCCAAAGTGCTGGGATTACAGGCGTGAGCCACCATGTCTGGCCCAAATGATTTTTATTTTTGGAAGATTGATAGAATATTAAAAAGCTTGTTTTGGTGTTAAAAAACAAAGTTCTGGCCAGGCGTGGTGGCTCACACCTGTAATCCCAGCACTTTGGGAGGCAGAGGCAGGTGGATCACCTGAGGTCAGGAGTTTGAGACCATCCTGGCTAACATGGTTAAACCCTGTCTCTACTGAAAATACCAAAAAAAAAAAAATTAGTTGGGGGTGGTGGCAGGCACCTGTAATCCCTGCTACTCAGCAAGCTGAGAGGCAGGAGAATTACTTGAACCCTGGAGGCAGAGGTTGCAGTGAGCCTAGATAGCGCCACTGCTCTCCAGCGTGGGCAACAAGAGTGAAAACTCTGTCTCAAAAAAAAACAAAAAAAAAAGTTCTGGTTAA
Organism: Piliocolobus tephrosceles; assembly: GCF_002776525.5. NCBI lineage: Eukaryota > Metazoa > Chordata > Mammalia > Primates > Cercopithecidae > Piliocolobus > Piliocolobus tephrosceles. The sequence goes on along the minus strand of NC_045435.1, from coordinate 89,618,943 downwards.
ACCACACATAGTTTTTAAAATCATTACACATTCAATTAGCAACATAATGAGGGCTCATTTTATAAAAGCCTTTTTGTTTTCTGAGACAGAGTCTCACTGTGTCACCCAGGCTGGAGAGCAGTGGTGCAATCTTGGCTCACTGCAACCTCTGCCTCTAGGGTTCAAGTAATTCTCCTGCCTCTCAGCTTCCCGAGTAGCAGGGATTTACAGGCACCTGCCACCACGCCCAACTAATTTTTGTATCTGGAGTAGAGACAGGGTTTCACCATGTTGGCCAGGTTGGTCTTGAACTCCTGAAATCAGGTGATCTGCCCGTCCTGGCCTCCCAGAGTGCTGGGATTACAGGCGTTGAGCCACTGCACCCAGCCTATAGAAGCATTTTAATGTGAATAAGGAAGGCCCTTCTAAGCAGAAAGCATAAAGGGAAAATATATGAAAATTTTAAACTTCTTTATGTCACAAGACAAAAACATCTGCAATACTCTTGATAAAGAAATCTAACACTAGACAGAAAATGGGTAGATGCCCCAAACAAATAACTCACAAAAGATACAAATGACCAACAATCCAACGAAGACATCCCATCTCAATAGTAAAACAGCTGAAAATAAAAATATTTCCCACCTGTTAGACTTGCAAGATTAAAAGAGAGGACATGATGGAAAAGGATTTTTTTTTTTTTTTTGAGACAAGGTCTTGCTCTGTCACCCAGCCCGGAATGCAGTGGGGCACAATCATGGCTCACTACAGATCTGACCTCCTGCCTCAAGTGATCCTCTTGCCTCAGTCTCCCAACTAGTTGTGACTACAGGTGCACACCACCATGCCCAGCTAATTTTGTATTTTTTGTAGAGATGGGGTTTCACTATGGTGCCCAAGCTGGTCTCAAACTCCTGGGCTCAAGCGATCCTCCTGCCCCAGCCTCCCAAAGCATCAGGATTACAGGCATGAGCTGCTGTACGTGACTAAAAGGAACTTATACACACTTTTTTTTGTGAGAGTCCAAATTGATACAAACTATTGTTTAATGGTAAGCTGACAATATTTCTCAATTTAAAATGTGTACCTGTTTTGCCCAACAATTCCACTTCTAGGTACCCTCTTGAAGTAGTAGTAAGATTAGTGTCCCTAAGGATGTCCAGGGTTATATAGTTACATATAAAATAGTGAAGATCTATCAATCAGAATGAGTTAAATACAATTTGATATAGCTATACAATAGAGCAGGGGTTGGCAAACTTTCTCTGTAAATGATTAGATGATAAATATTTTGACCTGTGAGCCATATGGTTTCTATCACAACTACTCTGTCATTGTAGTGTGAAAGCAACCGTAGACAATTTGTAAGCAAATGTGCATGGTTGTGCTCCAATAAAACTTTATTTGCCAAAACAAGTGGCCTGTGGGCATAGTTTGCCAGCCCTGCAACAAAGTATAAACAATTACTAAAACTAACAGTTGTAGCTGGGTGTGGTGCCTCAGGCCTGTCATCCCAGCATTTTGGGAGGCTTAGGTGGGAGGATCACTTGAAGCCACGAGTTCGTGAAGATCAGTCTGGGCAACAAAGCAAGACTCTGTCTCTACAAAAAAAAAGAAAAAAACATTTTTTTCAAGAAAAAATTCCATAGTTCTATGTTAATTGATAAAGCTCTATAAAATAGATTAGTAAATAAAGCAGACTATAAAAACATGTATCTTAACAATTTACGTAAGAGTATATAGATGAGTGTATATAAACACACACACACACAAAGTACATATACCTACATAAAGCTATCTGTCTAAAAGGTATTTTAAAAACATTAGTTATCTCTGAGTAGTGGCAGCTCCAGTAATTATACTTCCTTTTTAGTACTTTTCTACTATATTTGCTTTCTATAACAAGCGTAAATAATATGTGTCAAGGATAAACAATCTAGCTATTTAATTTGGAAATAGAAGAGTGCTGTCAGTAAAAAAAAATTCAACAGCAGAGTTGAGTAGCTATGATACAGACTGCTTGGTTGGCAAAACCCAAAATATTTATTTTCTGGCCTTTTACAGAAAAGATGTCTGTGACCCCTGATACTTTACAATATTAGATGAAGTAACATTAAAAAAATCTCCTTAGCTTTCTCCAAGAGTCTTGTGGATTAAAAATATACCAAAACTGCCGGATGCGGTGGCTCAATCCCAACACATTGGGAGGCCAAGGCAGGTGGATCACCTGAGGTCAGGAGTTCGAGACCAGCCTGACCAACAAGGTGAAATCCCGTCTCCACTAAAAACACAAAAATTAGCCAGGCATGGTGGTACATGCCTGAAATCCCAGCTACTGGGGGAGGCTGAGGCATGAGAATCACTTGACCATGGGAGGTAGAGGTTGCAGTGAGTCGAGATCACACCACTGTACTCCAGCCTGCGTGACAAAATAAATAAAATAAAAATACACTAAAACAAATTTTAAAAAACCCAAAGTCTAAGGTCTAAAATACATTTAAGATGTCATTCTGGAAATCCAGTAGCCTTCAAGTACAGTGAACAGCTAATGACAAGAAGTTTACAACTGTAAAACTCCTCTTATAGTGGCAACTTCTTTGATCAACTAAAAGCAGACATGGGAATGCCCATACAGCTCTTCTTACCTTGTGATCACATGGTAGTAATAAATCTTCCCTTCTGGATCTCGGGCTGTCTTCCAATTGGGAGGTAAGACAATGGTTTTTGGTTTGGGTGGAGAGGGGGGCGGCAGATCCAAGAGATTATTTGTCACAACCATTTCAGACTACAAAGAAAACACACACATTTTTGATCAGTGATAGCTCTCTTAATCTGGCTGAATAGGACAAAAATAGTCCACTTAAATATGCAAAAATGTACATCTACCTCCTCTTTAAAAAAGGATAAAGGAAAGGTACAACATAGGAAATAAGGGACAGTATATATAAAGAGCTTTACAGAGCTATCAGAAAACTGACAGTTGGCTCTAAGTTTACCATCCAAAATACCATATTAAAAAACAGTCAGCAGTTTATCATATAGAGCAGCATTTTTCAGCTTTAAAACACCAATTCTAAGGCAAATGGGCTCCAGAAATATCTTTATCTTAAAAAAAATAAAAAAGAAAAACCAAAAAAAACCCTGAGAGGCAAATATGACAGAATGTTAACATTTATCCATTATATTTTTTTCTGTACTTGAAACCTCAAAACTATAAAATATTAGTGCCACATTCTGAAAAACATAAAAACCTCAAAATCACTTATGGACTGATTTTTGTTTCCCCAAAACATGTATGTTGAAGCCCAAATCCTGCTGTGACTGTTATTGGGACACAGGGCCTGTAAAGAGCTAATTAAGATTAATGAAGTCATAAGAGTGAGGACTTTATCTAATAGGATGGTGTCCTTATTAGAAGAGAAGTGACACCAGAGGCCATTCGCAGAGAAAAGGCATATACAGCAAGAAGGTAGCCATTTGCAAGCCAAGGAGACAGGCCTCAGGAGAAACCAACACTGCTGACACCTTGATCTTGGACTTCCAGCCTCAAGAACTGTGAGAAAATTTCTGTTATTTAATCCACTCACTCTGTGGTATTTTGCTACGGCAGCCCTAGCAGACTAGCAATCACAAGAATATATACTTGTTCCTTCTTTCAAGCCTATTAATGAAGAATACTTTTTTCAGCTTTACCTTTACTTGCATAGTTAAAGAGGAACCTGAAGACCCCAGGCTCAGATAAAACGTGTTCACTTTTTAAGCAAACATGGGTCTTTGAGCATTCTTGCTTTGTGTATACTCTTCTTTACTCTTATTTCACCTAGTTGGGGTTTTTTGGCCCAGCTTAAGTTTCAATTCCTCCATTACCCCATCCTTTAGCTTATAAAGTGACCTCTTTTCCCCAAGCTTCTGTGTCACTTAATATTCCAAACCGTTTATCTCTTAATAGTTTAAGGCAAAAAAGAAAAAATATATTCCAAACCATTCAGTACTTATTCCCAACACAAAACTCTATTTTTAGTGCAGTCATCATTTTCTCTTGTGACCATCATCTCTCTCTTATTTGAAAGATCAGCTTTTAAGAATACAAATGGAAACTTATTTATGTTTGTATTAAAAATGCCTAGTCAGCTGGGCACAGTGGCTCACGTGGTCAGGAGTTTGAGATCATCCTGGCCAACATGGTGAAACCCTGTCTCTACTAAAAATACAAAAATATTAGCCGGGTGTGGTGGTGTGCACTTGTAATCCCAGCCATTCAGGAGGCTGAGGCAGGAGAATTGCCTGAACCTGGGAGGCAGAGGTTGCAGTGAGCTGAGATCAAACCACTGCACTCCCGCCTGGGCAACAAAGCAAGACTCTAACTCAAAAAAAAAAAAAAAAAAAAGGCCTAGAAGGGCTCAACTCATAACAACTACTCAAACATCTGCTCTAAGTACACATTATCTTATTGTCCTTTTGTCTCACATACAGTATTTTTAGTCCATCTTCACTAATCCTGTCTAAAGCCACCATCAATTGCTGGATTGCTACCAGAGCTTTCTCCAGAACTGTCAGTGTTCTAAAGTGCTGATTTGACCACGCTATTCTGTTCAGTTTTTCAGTTGTTTCCCATGCCAACCTCTTATTTTCCACTTTATCTGAAAACAACACTACTTTGAGATTTCACCATATCCTCCTACATATGTTGCAGAATACCAAAAGTTTATCTTAATATTAAACATTGTATAAAATTTTTTTAAAAACATTGTACATGTAGAGTGAAGTATATCACACAATTCTACATGCCTCGTCCTTGGTGACTATTACAGTATCATATTCTAGTACAGGTTAAGCAGCCCTAATACAAAAATACAAAACATCTTGAGTGCTGACATGACACTCAAAGGCCATGTTCAAAGGAAATGCTTATTGGAACATTTCAAGTTACAGATTTTCAAATTAGGGATGCTCAAGCGGTAATTATAATGCAGATATTCCAGAATCCATAAAATTCTGAAATGTGAAATACTTCTGGTCCCCTAAAGCTCAGAGAGGGGATACACAACCTGTAAGTGGTAAATACTAATAGATAGCTGGTCTAGAAAATTATTACTTCGGGCCGGGCGCGGTGGCTCAAGCTTGTAATCCCAGCACTTTGGGAGGCCGAGACGGGCGGATCACGAGGTCAGGAGATCGAGACCATCCTGGCTAATACGGTGAAACCCCGTCTCTACTAAAAAATACAAAAAACTAGCCAGGCGACGAGGCAGGCGCCTGTAGTCCCAGCTACTCGGGAGGCTGAGACAGGAGAATGGCGTGAACCCGGGAGGCGGAGCTTGCAGTGAGCTGAGAGCTGGCCACTGCACTCCAGCCTGGGTGGCAGAGCAAGACTCTGTCTCCAAAAAAAAAAAAAAAAAAAATTATTACTTCGGCCAGGTGCAATGGCTCACGCCTGTGATCCCAACACTTTTTGGGAGGCCTAAGCGGGAGGATCATGAGGTCAGGAGTTCGAGACCAGCCCGGCCAACATGGTAAAACCCCGTTATCTAAAAATACAAAAATTAAGGTCCAGAACTTTGGGAGGCCAAGGTGGGCAGATCATGAGGTCAGGAGATTGAGACCATCCTGGCTAACACAGTGAAACCCCGTCTCTACTAAAAACATAAAAATTAGCCGGGCGTAGTGACGGGCACCTATAGTCCCAGCTACTCAGGAGGCTAAGGCTGGAGAATGGTGTGAACTCAGGAGGCGGCGCTTGCAGTGAGCCGAGATCCTGCCACTGCACTCCAGCCTGGGCAACAGAGCAAGGCTCCGTCTATTAAAAAAAAAAAAAAAAAAAGTTAGCTGGGTGCAGTGATGCACACCTCTAGTTCCAGCTACTCAGGAGGCTGAGGCAGGAGACTCACTCGAACCCAGGAAGCGGAGGTTGCAGTGAGCCAAGATCATGTCACTGCACTCCAGCCTAGGTGACAGAGTAAACAACAACAACAAAAAAAGAAAATTATTACTTCAAAAATTCATAGTAAAATATAAAAATACAAGGTCAGGGTAAACAACAAATAAAAAGGATCCTAGGAGCTTTTTTTTTCTTTTTTTTGAGACAGAATCTCACTCTGTCGCCCAGGCTGGAGTACAGTGGACGCGATCTCAGCTCACTGCAAGCTCCGCCTCCCACGTTCACGCCATTCTCCTGTCTCAGCCTCCTGAGTAGCTGGGACTACAGGTGCGGAGCAAAATATATATTAACAGAACTATAAATTCTACAGAATTAATTTTTTTTTTTTTTTTTTTACAAAATGGTTGAGTTCACGCCCTCAGGGTGCTCAGGGGAATTTGGTGGCTATTCAAATTTAAAAACAGGCCGGGCGTGGTGGCTCATACCTATAATCCCAGCACTTTGGGAAGCCGAGGTGGGTGGATCACCTGAGGTCAGGAGTTCAAGACTAGCCTGGTCAACACTGGCAACTCTGTCTCTATTAAAAACACAAAATTAGCCGGGCATGGTGACGCGCACCTGTAATCCCAGCTACTCAAGTGGCTGAGGCAGGAGAATCGCTTTAACCCAGGAGGTGGAGGTTGCAGTGAGCCAAGATTGTGCCAATGAACTCCAGCCTGGGTGACAGAGCGAGACACCATCTCAAAATAAGTAAGTAAATAAATACACAAACAAAATTTAAAAAAATTTTATTTATAAATAAACAAAGAACATGTGAAAAAGAACCCAAAAATAAAACCCGAAACCAAACCAAACCAAAAAGAAAACCTTCTAAAGACAAAGTAGACAGTCAATGAGTTTTAACAACTGAAATATTTCTTACTGGCTGCAAGGGCTGAGGCTGCCCTGGTGCAACTATTGTAGTCACTGCTGCGGCTGGCTGTACCACTACTCCTTGTGGATGAGCTGTGAAAATCTGTTGCCCCTGGATATACTGAAGACTTGGCTGGGCATAACTCTAAAAGATAAAATGAAGAAATCAATAATTTAAACTTTTGTCACTTTAATAAACAGACTGACTTCCAAGATGGCACAATCTTAAAGATATACCCATAACATTTTTAAATTTTTAAAATATATATTTGGACATAAATGTGTAAAACAATTTTTTTGTTTCAAGTACCAAGGTTTCTGTTTTGACTAATTCCCTATTCATTTACTTAGATTTTATTTTATCATAAGAAAATAAAAAACTTTTTTCTTTTTATTGTTCATAGAAAGTCTCCAATTGTTTAGCTTTCAATGATATTGGAAAGACATTGAAAATTAAACAGTTGCACAGTTTCTATAAGGAAAAAACAATGAAGTGCTGCTCCTGGGATATACAAGAAACAATGCCACGCTGCTCTGAAGGAAGTCTTTTGCTACCAACTTGTAATAACAGGTTGTTTGGACCAGAAAAGATCAAAGAGTGTGAATCATAGTAAACAAGATGATCAAACTTTTTTTTTTTTTTTTTATACTTTAAGTTCTAGGGTACATGTGTATAACGTGCAGGTTTGTTACATATGTATACTTGTGCCATGTTGGTGTGCTGCACCCATCAACTCGTCAGCACCCATCAATTCGTCATTTATATCAGGTATAACTCCCAATGCAATCCCTCCCCCCTCCCCCCCCATGATAGGCCCCGATGTGTGATGTTCCCCTTCCCGAGTCCAAGGATGATCAAATTTTAAGCTACCTTTTGTGTTAGCTTTTTGTAGTCTTCTATAATAAAACTCCTTGGCAGAAAGACAGCAGAATCAATGCATCTGAAATTCTCACTACACACTAACTTATACAGTGTTCTATGATACAAGAAGCCCCTTAACATACATCATCTCATTTAGTGCTGACCACCATCAAAAACAGGTACTGCCTATGTCTGGAGTTTCATAAGAAATAAGTACTATACTAGGGCTTATACCTACTCTGTAATTATTTCTCAAGCATAGAAAATCTGCTTAAAGAAGAAGAGATGACAAGAAGACTGAAAAATAGCCTAAGAGGTGGTGCTGTCCTAAGAGGTGGTGACTGCTAAGGAACTGAATAGACATGTATCCTGTACTTAAGGAGAGATTTTGCTCCTATGGACTGAGATTCTAGCAGGTAAAATGATACAGAAACATTAAATGGTAAGTACTCAAAATATAAAATATAATTCCAAATGATACCAGTAAAAACTCAAGTAGTCTGAATAGGCAATGCAGCTACCTAGCAGGTTTCTGGATGAGTAATTACTGACAGGACACAGGAAAAAGGAAAAGAATACCTAATCTGGTATTCTGGATCAGCTTAATCTACTCAGATAATAAACCAGACTGAAAAACGTTAATTGTTAAGGCAGAATTATCATCAGAATAGTATCACAAAGCCTGAGAGGAAAATGTACAGTCATGTATTGCTTAACAAGGGGGTACTTTCTGAGAAATGCATTGTTAGGAGATTTCATTGTTGTGGTAACATCATAAAATGTACTTTCACAAACCTACTAAGTGTATGAGGTACTTACACATCATACAGTGTACTTCACAAGTCTATTAGATACCTAGGCTATATGGTATATAGCCTGTTGTTCCTAGGCTACAAACCTGTACAGCATGTTTCTGTAATAAAGACTTGTAAGCAATTATAACAGTATCTATGTGTCTAAACACATTTAAACATGGAAAAGGTACAGTAAAAATCAGTATAAAATTTTTTTAAGCCAGGCACGGGGGCTTACGCCTGTAATCCCAGCACTTTGGGAGGCCAAGGTGGGCGGATCAGGAGGTCAGGAGATCGAGACCAGCCTGGCTAACACGGTGAAATCCCGTCTCTACTAAAAATACAAAAAATTAGCCAGGCATGGTTTCAGGCGCCTGTAGTCCCAGCTACTCAGGAGGCTGAGGCAGAAGAATCGCTTGAACCCGGGGGACAGAGGTTGCAGTGAACCGAGATGGTGCCACTGCACTCCAGTCTGGATGACAAAGCGAGACTCCATCTCAAAAAAAAAAAAAAAAAAAAAATTTAAATGATACACCTGTATAGGACACTAACCATAAACAAAGCTTGCAGGACTGGAAGTTGCTTTGAGTGAGTGAGTGGTGAGTGAGTGAATACGAAGGCCTAGGACATTACCGTATACTACTGTACACTATAAACACTGGGCTATATAAAGTTAGGCTACACTAAGTTTATTTATAAAACATTTTTCTTTCTTAATAAATTAACTGTAACTTATTATAACTATTTTACTTTATAAACTTAAATTTTTTCAACTTTTTAACTCTTTTGTAACACTTATCTTAAAATACAAACACATTCTACAGCTGTATAAACAACCCTCCTCCCTGGTTCATGCAATTCTAGAAGGAATCTTGCTCTGTCGCCAGGCTGGAATGCAGTGGCGCAATCTTGGCTTACTGCAACCCCCACCTCCTGGGTTCAAGCGATTCTCCTGCCTCAGCCTCCCGAGTACCTGGGACTACAGGTGCATGCCACCACACCCAACTAATTTTTTGTATTTTAATAGAGACGGGGTTTCACCATGCTGGCCAGGATGGTCTCCATCTCCTGACCTTGTGATCCGCCCACCTTGGCCTCCCAAAGTGCTGGGATTACAGGTGTGAGCCACCATATCCAGCTTATATATTTTTTTAAATAGAGTCTCGTTCTGTCACCCAGGCTGGAATGCAGTAGTGTGATCATAGCTTACTGTAGCCTTGAACTCCTGGACTGAAGCAATCTTTCCATCTCAGCCTCCCAAGTATGTGCTACCACGCCCAGCTAATTAAAAACAAATTTGTGGCCGGGCGCGGTGGCTCAAGCCTGTAATCCCAGCACTTTGGGAGGCCGAGACGGGCGGATCACAAGGTCAGGAGATTGAGACCATCCTGGCTAATACAGTGAAACCCCGTCTCTACTAAAAAATACAAAAAAACTAGCCGGGCGAGGTGGCAGGCACCTGTAGTCCCAGCTACTCGGGAGGCTGAGGCAGGAGAATGGTGTAAACCCGGGGGGCGGAGCTTGCAGTGAGCTGAGATCTGGCCACTGCACTCCACACACCAGCCTGGGCGACAGAGCGAGACTCCGTCTCAAAAAAAAAAAAACAACAACAAACAAACAAATTTGTAGAAACACGGTTTCGTTATGTCGTCTAGGCTGGTCTTGAACTCTTGTGTTCCAGTGATTCTCCTGCCTCGGCCTCCCAGACTGTTGGGATTACCAATGTGAGACAACACACTGGGCCAAATATTTTCTTTACCTTTTTTTTGTTTTTTTTTGAGACAGAGTCTTGCTTTGTCACCCAGGCTAGAGTGCAATGGCATGATCTCGGCTCACTGCAATGCAAGCTCCGCCGTTCTCCTGCCTCGGCCTCCGAGTAGCTGGGACTACAGGCGCGCACCACCACGCCCGGCTAATTTTTTGTATTTTTAGTAGAGACGGGGTTTCACCGTGTTAGCCAGGATGGTCTCCATCTCCTGACCTCGTGATCAGCCCGCCTCGGCCTCCCAAAGTGCTGGGATTACAGGTGTGAGCCACCACGCCTGGCCCAAATATTTTCTTTGTATCCTTATTTTTATTCTATCAGTTTTTTCTAAATATATATATTCTTACATATATAAACTTATGTTTATATATTTTTACATCTATTTGTAAGCTTTTCTTATATATATAAACTTACTGTATAAGTTTTTCCCATATATATATGGGAAAAACATACAATTTGATAGAGGAAATAGGACCAAGTATTTGATAGATCAATAAGGTATCTATACTTTACAATAATCTTTTTTTTTTTTTTTTTTTTGAGACGGAGTCTCGCTCTGTCGCCCAGGCTGGAGTGTGGAGTGCAGTGGCCAGATCTCAGCTCACTGCAAGCTCCGCCTCCCGGGTTTACGCTATTCTCCCGCCTCAGCCTCCCGAGTAGCTGGGACTACAGGCGCCCGCCACCTCGCCCGGCTAGTTTTTTGTATTTTTGAGTAGAGACGGGGTTTCACCGTGTTTGCCAGGATGGTCTCGATCTCCTGACCTCGTGATCCGCCCATCTCGGCCTCCCAAAGTGCTGGGATTACAGGCTTTAGCCACCATGCCCGGCCTACAATAATCTTATTACATATTTCAAAACAGCTAGAAGAGAATAATTGAATGTTTCTAGCATAAAGAAAAGACAAATATTTATAGTGATGGATATCTCAATACATTTTTACTAATTATATGATTATCACATGTACCCTGAAAATACGTACACCTATTATGTATCAACATAAAAAAACAAAAACTAAGACATAAACACACACATTAGCCTATGCTCACACAAAGTCAGGATCATCAAGATGTCACAAGGCCAGAAGAATTTTTCACCTCCATAATAATTTTACGAGGATCACTGTCATAAATGCCATCTGTTGTTGACCAAAATGCCATCGCATGGTACATGATTGTATTTATGTACAGGTTGAGCATAAACATTTCTGATTTCCCTAATCAGAAATCCTAAATGCTATAAAATATGAAACTTTTTGAGTGTTCACATGGTGCTCAAAGGAAATACTCACTGGAATACTTTAGATTTTGGCTTAGGGATGCTCAATCACTAAGTATATATAATGTAAGTATTCCCAAATCTGAAAAAATACAAAATACAAAACACTTCAGGTCCGAAGCATTACAGATAAGGGATACTCAACCTGTATATATTTTCTCTCTTTTTTTTTTTTTTTTTTTTTGAGACAGAGTCTCGCTCTGTCACCCAGGTTGAAGTGCAGTGGTATGGTCTCAACTCATTGTAACCTCTGCTGCCTGGGTTCAAGCAATTCTCCTGCCTCAGCCTCCTGAGTAGCTGGGATTACAGGCGTGCGCCACCAAGCCCACCTAATTTTTTTGTATTTTTAGTAGAGACAAGCTTTCACCATGTTGGCCAGGCTGGTCCTGAACTCCTGACTTCAAGTGATCCCCACACCATGGCTTCCCAAAGTGCTGGGATTATAGATGTGAGCCACTGTACCTGTCCTATTTTCTTATCCCTCCACTCATACCATGTGCAAGTGACCATATTACCTTGCCATGACCATTTGCCTCCCTACATTTTTTTTTTTTTTTTTTTTTTTTTTTTTGCTGAGACAAGGTCTCACTCTGTTATCGAGGCTGGAAAGCAGTGGTGCCATCAAGGCTCACAACAGCCTTGACCTCGTGGGCTCAGATGATCCTCCTGCCTCAGCCTCCTGAGTAGCTGAGACTACAGGAGCATGCTACCACATCCAACTAATTTTTCTATTTTTTGTAACGATAAGGTTTTGCCATGTTACCCAGGCTGATCTCAAACTACTAGGCTCAAGCGATCCTCCCACATCAGCCTCCCAAAGTGCTTAGATTACAGGCATGAGCCACCATGACTGGCCAGTCTCCTACTTTTGCCCTTGACTCCTGCAATCTCTTTTACCCAGAGCAGCCAGTGATCTTCTCAAAACATCTCAGATCATGCTTTCTTCAATTTTAACTGCTTCAGTGGATTTCCACATTACTCAGTCTAACAGCCAAAAATCCTCTTAAAGCTCCTCCTGAGACCCTATTGTAACTTCTTTGACTTCATTTCCTACTACTGGTACCTTCACTTTTTTGGAATAGAATGGATTTCATAATTACCTCACATACTCTGAGTGTGAACATTTAATATTCCGATATTCTGATTTTATAAAACAAGAAAAAAGCTAGTTCAAACTCTAATTTTGAGGGGGAAAAAAAAAAAATTCACCACGATAAAACATGTTATTTCTAGAGTGACCAGGAAGTCAATCATCCAAATGTACAATAGAAAACTGTTAATATTTTGGAGGACAGAATTTCTTTGGCCATCATTGACAATATATTCATGAAGAATTTTTCTGACAAGATCGGATGTTTAAGTAAGGCTCATTATGCAGACACTAGTATTTGACTCATATGGAATAAAGCTGTGGTTTAGAAGACCACTTCCAAATGCTGGCTGGGAGATAACAACAGCAGTATCTACTTATTTTTTTAAAAAAAAGACTTCTAGGCTTTTAACAGTATGAATTTGGTTTCTATAAACCAAGAAGGGAAAGCGATTTGCAGTATGACTGGAATAATGCAGAAGATACACACATTTGTGAGACATGTACATATTATCATGTGACTTATCTATTTGTTAAGGAAAAACCTACATGAGATTTCTGTTTTATTTTTTTCTGTATCACAGGAAAACATGAATGTTTGTTTTTCTGTACCCAGGCTGGAGTGCAGTGGCACAATCTCGCCTTACTGCAGCCTCGACCTCCTGGATTTAAGCAATCTTTCCATCTCAGCCCTCCCAAATAGCTGGGACCACAGGCATGTGCCACCACACTCGGCTAATTTTGTTTACTTTTTGTAGAGACAGGGTCTCACTATGTTACCCAAGCTGGTTTCAAACTCCTGGGTTCAAGTGATCTTCCTGCTGCAGCCTCTCAAAGTGCTGGGATTACAGATGTGAGCCACCACGCCCGGCTGAAAAACCTGTATGAGATTTGAAGAGCGTGCTCATTCAAATGACTTAAAATTACACAAATGAGGCCAGGCATGGTGGTTCAAGCCTGTAATCCCAGCACTTTGGGAGGCCAAGGCAGGAGGATCACCTGAGGTCAGGAATTTGAGACCAGCCTGACCAACATGGCAAAACCCTGTCTCTACTAAAAATACAAAAAATTAGCTGGGAGTGGTAGTGCACACCTGTAATCCCAGCTACTAGTGAGGCTCAGGCAGGAGAATCTCTTGAACCTGGGAGGTAGAGGTTGCAGTGAGCCAAGATTGCGCCACTGCACTCTAGCCTGGGTGATAGAGCCAGACACTGTCTCCAAAAAAAAAAAAAAGAAGAAAAAATTTTACAAAAATGCTAGTTTCTCAACTATATATCTGCTAGAAGTATCTTTAAACTGTGACTTTTTCTGGGGACAGAGTCTCGCTCTGTCTCCCAGGCTAGAGTGCAATGGTGCCATCTTGGTTCACTGCAACCTACGCCTCCCGGGATCAAATGATTCTCCTGCCTCAGCCTCCCCAGTGGCTGGGATTACAGACACCCGCCATCAGGCCCAGCTAATTTTTGTAGAGATGGGGTTTCACCATGTTGGCCAGGCTGGTCTTGAACTCCTGACCTCAGATGATCCGCCCACCCTGGCCTTCAAAAGTGCTGGGATTACAGAAGTGAGCTACCATGCCAGGCCTAAAATGTGATTTTTTCTTTTTTTTTGAGACAGAGTCTTGCTCTGTCGCCCAGCCTGGAGTGCAGTGGTGCGATCTCAGCGCATGCAAGCTCCGCCTCCCGGGTTCTCACCATTCTCCTGCCTCAGCCTCCTGAGTAGGCGGGACTACAGGGGCCCGCCTCACGCCCGGCTAATTTTTTTGTATTTCTAGTAGAGACCGGGTTTCACCATGTTAGCCAGGATGGTCTCGATCTCCTGACCTCGTGATCCACCCGCTTTGGCCTCCCAAAGTGCTGGGATTACAGGCGTGAGCCACTGCGCCCGGCTAAAATGTGATTTCTAATGGGAATTACAGAATAAATCTGAGAAGGTCCAACAGATTTTAGAGGGAAAAATACAATTTTTCTGTCACCACTTCTAGAAGAATAAAAAAATCATTAAATTACTTCATTTTTTTTATTTTTTATTTTTTTTTAGACGGAGTCTGGCTCTGTCTTCTAGGCTGGAGTGCAGTGGCCGGATCTCAGCTCACTGCAAGCTCCGCCTCCCAGGTTTACACCATTCTCCTGCCTCAGCCTCCGGAGTAGCTGGGACTACAGGCGCCCGCCACCTCGCCCAGCTAGTTTTTTGTATTTTTAGTAGAGACGGGGTTTCACTGTGTTAGCCAGGATGGTCTTGATCTCCTGACCTCGTGATCCACCCATCTCGGCCTCCCAAAGTGCTGGGATTACAGGCTTGAGCCACCGCGCCCGGCCTAAATTACTTTATATCTGAATCACTTCACTTTATATTAGGTCAGTACAAAAGTAGTTTTCGCCATTTTTTTTTTTTTTTTTTTTT